>NW_011494677.1:4717811-4737679 GCF_000754665.1 Bison bison bison | reverse complement strand
CTTGGTAAGATAGAAATCTAGTGAAGGTATTTTGAGAGGAGGAATGTAAAACTATGACATATTACAAGAAGTTCAGGGACTTCCTTGGTGGCACAGTGATTAAGAACCTGCCTGCCACTGCAGGGAACACAGGTTCGATTCCTGGTCTGGGAGGATTGCACGTGCAGCGGGGCGACTAAGCCCATGCACCACAACTACGGAGCCCATGCTCTGTGACGAGAAGCCAGGGCAATGAGAAGCACGTGTGTCGCAGCTAGAGAGCAGCCCCTGCTCAGTACAACTAGAGAAGGTCCATGTGCAGCAATGAAGACCCAGCATAGTGAAAAAAAATTAAAAAAAAAATTTTTTTTAAGTTCATTTCAGCAATCAGAGCAAAGCGTAGGAGGGCAAGGGCAGAGGCAAGGACACCAGTTAGGTAGTGATGGCTACAACGATGTTGGCATTGACCAGGGTGACACCACTGGGTGTGGTATAAATGGGCAGAATTGGGGTATTTTTGAAGATGGAAAGAACAGATTTGCTGATGGACTTGATATGGATTTTTTGTAAGGGAACGGCAAGAGAAAATGATGATTTGGTCAACAGTTTGAAGATTCGGGTTGCTAGTCATTAAAATAGGATAACTCTGATTGGGGCATACATGAGGAGAAGGGATATTAGCAGTTCAGTTCCAATGGTTGAAGTCATCAGTTACACATCCATATGCAGACATGACATCATAACAATATCATGTAGAGATAAAGTAACACTTTTTTTTTGTTGCTGTTGTCTGTTTGTTTTTGCTGCTTCGTGCAGAATGTGGGATCTTAGTTCTCCAACCAGGGATTGAACTCACAGCCCCTGCATTGGAAGCCTGATATCCTAACTACTGGACAGCCAGGAAAGTCCCAAAGTAACATGTTCTTTTATTGACAGCTTTTGAGGGGCAAAACTGACATAAAATAAGCCATACATTTTTGTGTATAACTTAGTAAGTTTTGACATATGTATACCTTCATAAAACCATCGTCACAATCAATATAATGCACGTTTCCATCAACCCTTAAAGTTTCTTCACTGCCTTTTGTATTTGTTTCATCCGCCCTACTTTTATTCCCATGCGATCCCTGTTTGCTTTCTGTCATTATAGATACATAAATGGAATGATGCAGTGTGTTCTCTTTTTTGGTCTGACTTCTTTTACTCAGCATAATTATTTGGAGATTTATCCATGCTGTCTCATGTATCAGTATTTCATTCCTTTTTATTGTGGAAAAGTATTCCATTGCATGGATGTAACAGGGTTTATCAATTCACCTTTTGATGGTTATTTGGGTTGTTTGCAGTCTGGGAGTGTTACAAATAGAGCTGCTATGAAGATTTATATACAAGTCTTATGTCTATTTTCTAATTGAATTTTTTTACTGTATATCCTAGATATAAGATCTTTGTCAGATATGTGGCCTTTGAATATTTTCATCCAATGACTTGCCTTTCCATCCCCTTAACAGGGCCTATCATGGCATTAAAGTTTGTAAATTTTGGAAAACATCCAACATCAATTTTTTTTTTCTCATATGTATCATGCTTTTGGTGTCTTTTCTAAAAATTCTTTTCCTGTCCTAGGTCCCAAAGATTTCCTTCTATGTTTTCTTCTAAAGGTTTTGCAGCTTTATGTTATACATTCAAATCCATGATCCATTTTGAGTTAGTTTTTGTGAGTGGTGTGAGGTCTAGATTGAGGCTCGCTTTTTTGTCTGTGGTTGTCAGTTGTTCGAGAACCATTTGTTGAAAGATCTATTCATTCTTCATTAAATTACTTCTGAAGCATTTGTCAAAAATCAGTTGGGCATATTTGTGCTGTTCTTGATTATAGTAACCATGTACAAAGTCTTAGCATTGGGTGGAGTGATTCATTCTACTATATTCTTCTTTAAAAAATTAGTTTTAGCTATTCTAGTTCCTTTGTCTCCATAGAAACTATAAAATAGCTTGTCTATAGCGATTAAAATCTTGCTAGAACTTTGATGCTTTATTACCAGTTTTAAGCAATTTGATTATAATATGCTTTTGCATAGTTTTGTACATGTTTATTGTTCTTGAGTTTCATCCAACTTCTTAAAACTGTGTGTTTATAATTTTCGTCAAAAGTGGAAAAATTTTAACTGTTATCTCTTCAAATATTTTCTTTCTCCCTTTTCATTATTTCTAGTTATTCACATATTAAGCCACTTGAAGTGCTCACAGATTTTTTTTTTCACCTTTTTAAAAATTATTTTTTCTCTTGGTGTCTCATTTTGGTTATTTTCTGTTATCATATCTTCAAACTCACTATCTTTTCCCTGTAGTATCTAACCTACTATTAATCCCATCCAGTGTAGCTTTCATCTCACACTTTGCATTGATTGATCTTCATCTCACAGGTTCTATTTGAGTGGTTGTGGTATTGTCTTTAATTAACATTTGAACATATGGACCTCTGTTATGATGGCTCTTTTAAAATCCTTGCCTGCTAATTCTAACATCTGTGTCCATTCTGGGTTGGTTTTGATTGATTAATTTTTCTCCTTATTCTGGATCATATGTTGCTGTTTTTTGCAAAACTGTGAATTTTACTTTTTTGGGTGCTGGATATATTTTTTTTTATTCTACAAGTATTTTTGAGCTTTGCCATGGGATGCTGTTAAATTACTTGGAAATAGTTTGATTCTTTCATTCTCCTAAGATTTGTTAGGTGAGATCTGAGTAGTTCCTGGTTCAGGGATGACTATTCCCTACTATCTAGGTAAGATCCTTCTGAGTATTCTACTCCATGCCCTGTCAGTCATGGTATTGAACCTACTGGAATCATCTAGAAGAAAAACTAATGCGATATTTTTCAGTCTGGGTGGTGGAAATGGGCACTGTTTCTGGATCCAGTTTGAGCCCCAGCATTATTTTCTTGAATCTTTTTTGATTGGTCTTCTTTGTTGCTAAGTAGTTTACTCATACACACGCGCTGGTCAGGATTCACCTCTGCAGATCTCTGACATCTATACTAGCTGCTTTGACATCTTAGGACTCTCAGTTCTGGCTCCTCAACTCAAGGGCTATGTCAAGCTTTGCCTGGGTTCCCCCTCCCTGCATCATAGTCTGGAAATGTCTTTAAGGCAATGAACTTGGGCATTTGTAAGACTCATAGCATTGGTTTTTCTTCTAGATGATTCCAGTAGGTTCAAAGTGGGTGGAATGAAATTGACTCCAAGATAAGAATTGTTTTGTTATTGTTTGAAAGGCAGGCTTCTAAAGAGGCTTTCGTATATATAAAGGTAGTTTTTTTCTTCTTCAAATAAAAATTATGTTTGAAAATATGTTAACCAGAAAAGCTATATAGAGATTAAAAAGTCCTTCAGTTCAGTTCAGTTCAGTCACTCAGTTGTGTCCGATTCTTTGCGACCCCATGAATAGCAGCACGCCAGGCCTCCCTGTCCATCACCAACTGCCGGAGTTCACTCAGACTCACGTCCATCGAGTCAGTGATGCCATCCAGCCATCTCATCCTCTGTCATCCCCTTCTCCTCCTGCACCAATCCCTCCCAGCATCAGAGTCTTTTCCAGTGAGTCAACTCTTCGCATGAGGTGCCCAAAGTACTGGAGTTTCAGCTTCAGCATCATTCCTTCCAAAGAAATCCCAGGGCTGATCTCCTTCAGAATGGACTGGTTGGATCTCCTTGCAGTCCAAGGGACTCTCAAGAGTCTTCTCCAACACCACAGTTCAAAAGCATCAATTCTTCGGCGCTCAGTCTTCTTCACAGTCCAACTCTCACATCCATACATGACCACAGGAAAAACCATAGCCTTGACTAGACGGACCTTCGTTGGCAAAGTAATGTCTCTGCTTTTGAATATGCTATCTAGGTTGGTCATAACTTTCCTTCCAAGGAGTAAGCGTCTTTTAATTTCATGGCTGCAGTCACCATCTGCAGTGATTTTGGTGCCCAGAAAAATAGTCTGACACTGTTTCCACTGTTTCCCCATCTATTTCCCATGAAGTGGTGGGACCGGATGCCATGATCTTCGTTTTCTGAATGTTGAGCTTTAAGCCAACTTTTTCACTCTCCTCTTTCACTTTCATCAAGAGGCTTTGAGTTCTTCTTCACTTTCTGCCATAAGGGTGGTGTCATCTGCATATCTGAGGTTATTGGTATCTCTCCCGGCAGTCTACCTCCTCACTTTATTGAGAGTGCTGAGGTCTGGAGCAGGTGAAGGTCTTGCCTAGGATCATGCCCACTGGGTAGTGTCAGAGCTGGAACTTGAACACGAGGCTCCTAAGTCAGTCTAGTGTTAATGCCACTTTACCAGTCACCTCGATGATGACAAAACTGTCTGTTAGCATGCTTAGATTGTTATTATTGTAACTGCACATCAAATAACTTTATATATATATTTTTAACATTTTGAACTTTCAAAATACTTTCACATCTGCTATTGAATTTGATTCACACAATAGCCTGTGAAGTATTTATAAAGTAATTTCATTTGAAAAATAAAAGAGAGACAACCCCACCAATTAAGGTAGGTCTCAGCGTTTAAAAAGGATGTGTCCAATCAGACTGATGGGGAAAATGTTGTTCATCTTTCTCCCGTAGCGTCTTCTAGACCAGAGATGGGGGAAAATAGTTTTATGAATGACATCTTCAAACATTTTAGACTTGAAAAAGACATGAAAAGTCACATTTTTTAGTGTTGACTATATCAAGGGTGACAAATTTACACATAGCCCAACTCTGATGTGCAGAGAAAACGTACTTTCTTTATCTTGCTATTCAGGCCTTATCTTGATACCACACTGGCTGTTTAGGTGGACTCAATTTTGGTTTGGTTCAATCCTATATAATACTTTGGAGAAGGAAATGGCAACCCACTCCAGTGTTCTTGCCTGGAGAATCCCATGGACAGAGAAGCCTGGTAGGCTGCAGTCTATGGGGTCGCACAGAGTCGGACACGACTGAAGCGACTTGGCAGCAGCGGCAGCATATAATACTTGGTCCATACTAATCATTTAAATCTTCCCCCAAGTTAAATGCCAGTTCTATCTAGAAAATAATATTTTGGCTCTCAGCTATCTCTACCTCTCACAGTGAGAGAGTAGCTAAGAATATGAATATGAAGACTGAAGCAAAAACTTAGACAAACTTGGGATAGAAGAGAAGGCATGAGTCTTTGAAGAAGCATCTTCTCTCTTTAGCAAATTGTGGAGTCATGTTCCTTGTTTGCTGGTTGCTTTTGGCTCTGCTGGGATTCATGATTTATGATTGAAGCCTGTAACTAGTGTAAATCACAGCCTGGCTGGTCACTCTTTTTAAAAATAATTTTATTTTATTATTATTATTTAAAAAATATTTATTCATTTGATTGCCCTGGGTCTTAGTTATGGCACATGGGTCTTCCATCTTCATTGCAGCAGGTGAAATCTTAATTGTGGCATGCAAGTTCTAGTTCTTTGACCAGGGGTCAAACCCAGGTCTCCTGGCTTGGGAGTGAGGAGTCTTAACCACTGGACCTGGTTGTTCACTCTTGGCTTGATTAGTTCAGGGCATGTGGGGAAGGATACTTGGCTGTCCAGGCATCACCTTGGCATTTACCCTGATAGTACAGGTCCCTTGAGGTCTGGTTACAGTTATTACTCAGTTCTGCCTGTAGTAGATTGCAATGATAATTCCAGTTCCTCAATGCTTCTTTTGTCCATGTATTTTGCAATCCACTTTTCGGTTGCTCTCACTAAGGAAGTGGAGTCTACTCCCCATGCTTCCCCATTTCTGCCGTAAATCAGATCTATTTGTGTGACTTGCATTTGATGCTTCTTGAAACAGCAGGTTCTTTTCTTCATTTCAAAATGAGGCAAAGTGATGGTGTGACAGTTCTGAGCCTTGACAGTCAAGAGGCTTGCACGTTTTCCCTTGCTCTCAGGTGCCTCCACCACCCATGAGATGATGGAAAAGCTACCTTGCTGGAAGATAAGACATACTTGCAACAGAGCAGAAGCTACTAGTAATCCCAGTCCAGCTCAGTGTAGATCAGCCAGAAGTCAGGCTACCCCAGAAATCTGAGCTAATGCAGCCCAAACCAACTGATTGCCACAGTCATGAACAATAACTACTTACTGTATTGTGCCATTGAGGTTTATTGTTGCTGTTGTTTACAGCAAACGCTAACTGGTAAACCACTTCACCCTTAAATATGGCCACCGTCTGGAAATCTTGCCAACCTTCTTTGCCTACAGTCAATGTCCTTCAACTAGACCCCAGCTGGAAAAAAACCTTGTAGATGAAATAAGTTGGATTTAATTTCTCATTATAGTGAGAAAGCCACAGAGTGCCTCAGTAAAAGTATGCTTGAAAGAACCTATTAGAGAATTTGGGCTTTTGTTCAGCAATTTGGAAGAGGGTCTAAGAAAGCAGAAGCAGAGTCTTCTTGATTGGGTGTTGTCAGAAAGCGAAGGCAGTTCTACGATTGGGTGTTTCAGGAAATCTTATCTATAGGGATTAGTTTATAAGTGAAAATTAATTGTAATTGTAAAGAAGTAGCAGCCTCTCACTTAAGGAGGGGAGATGATGGGTGTTTTGTGTTGCACAGTGACCTTTGTTCTGTGTTGCTTTATCGAGGTCTCAGAGCCATTCACCTCACATAATGTTCTGGGAGATCATCAGCATCAAAAGGAGAAAAAACTGGCTTGATGGTGAGCATCAGACCAGCTTGTAGTAATACTGAGATCTGATAGTGAATGCTAGATCAGTTCTAGAAACATTAGCAGCTGTGTTTTGGCTTTCTCATTACCTTCAAAAGCATTCCAGAGGATCCACAGGGATTTCTGAATTTCATTGATGCCATACGTGGGCTGAAGGTGACTCTGCAGAGTTAGCTTTGGGTCCTTTCTCTTTTCTCAGCTCTGTTGTGCACAGTGTCTTGTGTCTTGATGAATACACTCCCAGGGTGTTGTGTGGGTACGTGGAGACTTTGAGGTGAGGATAAACAAGAAACTTCAACAGATAGGAGGAAACACCTTTCCTCCTCTATGCTGGCATGCTCCTCCCTTATTACTGTCCTCTTCCTGTTCCAGGTCACAGGAAGGAAAGTGAAGACACTTCTCTCTACCTGCATCTTGCTCCTCTTCAACTATCTGGCTGAGAAGTGTGCTTATTTAATTTTCACTTTAGAGAAGCAGACTAGGGCAGTGTTAGGAGCTCCTGAGAATTTCTAGCTCTGCCACATAGTAACCAGATCTTGGACAGAAAAAGATATCTCATGGTGACTGTTGCGACACATGCCTCTTGTCAACCACTTCCTAAGGCGAGCAAGGGGGAAGGTGAAAAACAGGGAATTAGCTCTGGTTTTGTGAATATGGTTGTGGGTAAAGAATCAAAAGCATCTGTTTCTCTAAGCTGTCGCTGGTTTTTCAGTAGATTAAAAAAATTTTTTTTAAATATTGTGGTAAAAGTCAAAAAATAAAGCACACTATTTTAACAGTATTTAACTGTAAAGTTCATTGGCACTAAGTACATTCACATTGTTGCACAATACTCATCTCCCAAAGTTTTCACCTTCCTGCACTGAAACCCTGCCCCCATTAAACACTGATTCCCCATTTGCCCTCCCCAAACCCCAGCCCCTGGCATCCACCGATGTACTTTCTGACTCTATGAATTTGACTATTCTAGGTGCCTCATACAGGTGGAATCAAACAGTATTTGTCTGCACCTAATGTATATTGGCCCTGGAGAAGGAAATGGCAACCCACTCCAGTATCCTTGCCTGGGAAATTCCATGGACAGAGGAGCCTGGGGGGGGCTACAGTCCATATGTTTGAAAAGAGTTGGACGTGATTGACTGACTGAGCGCAATGTACATTGTAACGCAATTTTAAGGTTAACTTAATATATGTCCTACAAACAGGTTGTACCTCCTTTTTTCCCCTCTGTGCTATACCGTAGACCCTCACCAGTCACGGGAGTGTACATATGTCAAATCCCATCCTCCCCATCTATCCCACCACCCTTGGCATCCATATGTTTGTTCTTATGCCTGTGCCTCTATTTTTGCTTTGTAAACAGGTTCATCTGTGCCATTTTTCTAGATTCCACATATATGTATTAATATATGATATTTGTTTTTCTTTTTCTGCCTTACTTCACTCTGTATATCCCTTTAAAATCAATCACATCTTTACTGGTAGGACTAAGAGGATTAATTTCCTCCTTAAACATTTTCTTTATGATCTATAGAAAAGATATATTTCTCCTCTTACCATGTCTTTAACTCTCTTTAGGTCAAGTGCACCTAGAATGAGGGCAGTATGTTGTAGCCATTAGAGTATAGAGTACAAGGTCTGGGGTCAAGCTGCCTGGCTCCATTCATAAGTTCACCAAGAAAGTGAGCAAGGGAAATTTACTAATCTTTTCTCACCGTAGTTTCCTATCTATGATGTAAGTGTGATACGAAGATCTGCCTCACACCTCATTCATTCATTGTTGTAATCACGTGAGTGATTCACCAGTAACATTTAGAACAAGGTCTCATGTCTAGTTAATAAAAATAACATAGCTTCTCGGAGCAGTGTTTGCCATATAATTATACAGTACAGATATTTACTATGATTATTATTAATATTTTTATTTGTAAATGAAGACTGGTTCTATTAAGCCAAGGAAATATTTCCTTCTCCCTTCCTGATCTGTAATATAAATGTTCCTTGCCTAAGAGCTCTTGTCCTAGAATAGGGAATAGAAAATTAGGTAGGTCCCTTTTTCCACTTTCTAGAGCTTTGTTCTCTGTAGTGAATGGCTCTTATAGTGTATTTGAATGTCACTGATGCTTAATGATCATTTGTTGAATAAATGAACAGCCAGTCTTTCCCATAGCTCTTGATTTCTCATCCTTTTATTCAAGAGCTCAGGGTTCTTTTGATTGTAAAATATTGCTTGAAACTGCCCTTTCAACACTTAGAATGTCACTGTGGACTGATATCCAAACTCATGAAAAGCAGTGACAGGAAGGTGGGTAGTAATAAGTTTATTATACAAGCTCTGTCCTTTGCAGAACATATGAGAAATGTCAAGTGGACTTGAATTCCCTTAAACTGTAAAGTTTATTTGTTCACCATGTCCATTTCTTCTTCTTCTTTTCTCCCTGCCTGAAAATAAGTGTATCTTCATATTTAGATTCAGCAAGGAGAGTCACTGATGGATACTGTTTTTATATTAGAGTGAGAACTGATTTGATTCCTCATCATTTCATGAAAAGTCAATGTTGGAAAGTACCACTGGAAGTGTGAGGACCATGCAGGATGGGAAGGCTGCTCTGAGGAGCTGTGTGCTTCCCAGACTGCTGGTCTGTGGGGAGGAAGGAGAGGGAATAGCAGCATGCCTTTCCTGGGTGCTGGAACCACGAAACATAGAAGGTCTGAAGCAATCCAGAGCAGTGGCCCCTACAACATGGGCTCATGTTCACTGCTATGCAGGAAGAATTCATGACTAGTCTATCTATTGTTGCTGTTTTGTCACTCAGTTGTGCCCGGCTCTTTGCAACCCCATGAACCCACAAGGCTCCTCTGTCCATGGCATTTCCCAGGCAAGAATACTGGAATGGGTTGCCATTTCCTTCTCTAGGGGAACTTCCTGATTTAGGGATCAAATACACGTCTCTGGACTTGGAAGATGGATTCTATACCACTGAGGCCATACCTGATGTTTAATTCATTCAAAAATTACAAAGATATAAATACAGAGATATTGGTGGTACTTACTCAAAAAAGTTGATACATTTTGGGATTTTGTAAGAATCACTAACTCTAATGGAAATAAAAATAAATAAATAATTGGGACCTAATTAAACCGAAAAACTTCTGCACAATGAAAGAAACTATAAGCTAGGTGAAAAGGCAGCCTTCAGAATGGGAGAAAATAATGGCCAATGAAACAGTCGACAAAGAATTATCTCCAAAATATACAAGCAGCTCATGCAGCTCAATACCACAAAAATAAATGACCCAACCATAAAGTGGGCCAAAGAACTAAACAGACATTTCACCAAAGAAGACATACAGATGGCTAACAAACACATGAAAATATGCTCAACATCACTCATTATCAGAGAAATGCAAATCAAAATGAGGTACCATCAGACACTGATCAACTGAGCGCTGCCATCAAACAATACATTTGCAAACAACACAGCATTTACAAACAATAAATGCTGGAGAGGGTGTGGAGAAAAGGGAACCCTCTTACACTGTTGGTAGGAATGCAAACTGGTACAACCACTATGGAGAACAGTGTGAAAATTCCTTAAAAAACTAGAAATAAACCTGTCATATGACCCAGCAGTCCCACTGCTGGGCATATACAATGAGGAAAGCAGAATTGAAAGAGACACATGTAGCCCAATTTTCATTGCAGCACTGTTTACAATAGCTAGGACATGGACGCAACCTAGATGTCCATTGGCTGATGAATGGACAAGGAAGTTGTGGTATGTATACAAAATGGAATATTACTCAGCTATAAAAAAAGTGCATTTGAGTCCGTTCTAATGAGGCAGATGAAACTGGAGCTTATTCTACATCATGAAGTAAGTCAGGAAGAGAAACACCAATACAGTATACTAATGCATACATCGGAGAAGGTAATGGCACCCCACTCCAGTACTCTTGCTTGGAAAATCCCATGGATGGAGGAGCCTGTTAGGCTGCAATCCATGGGGTCGCTAAGAGTTGGACATGACTGAGTGACTTCACTTTCACTTTTCACTTTCATTCATTGGAGAAGGAAATGGCAACCCACTCCAGTGTTCTTGCCTGGAGAATCCCAGGGATGGAGGAGCTTGGTGGGCTGCTGTCTATGGGGTTGCACAGAGTCGGACACGACTGAAGTGACTTAGCATAGCATAGCATAGCATAGCATAGCATAACGCATACATATGGAATTTAGAAAGACAGTAATGACGACCCTATATGTAAGACAGCAAAAGAGACACAGATGTAAAGAACAGACTTTTGCACTATGTGGAAGAAAGCGAGGGTGGGATGATTTGAGAGAATAGCACTGAAGTGTTTGTATTACCATATGTAAAATAGATGACCAGTGCAAGTTCAATGCATGAAGCAGGGCACTCAGAGCTGGTGCTCTGGGACAACCCAGAGGGATGGGGTGGTGAAGGAGGTGGGAGGGGGATTCAGGATCATGGGGACACATGTGCACCCATGGCTGATTCATGTCGATGTATGGCAAAAAACACCACAATATTGTAAAGTTATTAGCCTCCAGTTAAAATAAATTAATTAATTAAAAAAAAAGAATCACTTACTCTTAGGATAGGCAAGAACTTTTAAGATCACCCATCTTGTTCCATGTTATCTATTCCAGAGTCTGACTGGGTAGTTATTGCTGTCTCTCCAAATCCCCAGAACTCAAAGGTTTAAAACGGTAAGTACAATTAACCCTTGAATGACATGGAGGTTATGGGATCTGATCATTCGTGCAGTTGAAAATTTATGTATAGCTTTTGACTTCCCCCTGAACTTACTACTAATAGCCTACTGTTGACCAGAAGCCTTACTCATAACATAAACAGTCAATTAACACAGTTTGTATGTTATATGAATATCTATATGGTCATATCGACATACCAAATTTTTTCTTAATTTATCTTCATATTTCTAAGCTGTGCAGTGTATCTGCAAGTTTCTTCAAATTATTGCAAATCTCAAAAAAATCCAATGTATTTATTGAAAAAATTCCTTGCATAAGTGGATCCATGCAGTTCAAACTCATATTGTTCGAGGTCAATTGTATTTATAATTTCTGCCTTCTCTAGCTCAATTCATTCAAGACTCTTTTCTTGATTGCTTGTGGGATAGGATTCAGGGTGAAATGTTGCGGATTTATATGGCAGAGGGTGGGTGGTGGGCTTGGGGATGGTTTCCCAGCCTTAATACTACCTAGCTGATCTTAGTCTTTAATAAAATTGGCTTTTAGAGATTCTGGATCTTGGCAAAGAACAACAACAACAACAAAAAACTACCACCAAGCTTCTTTGCCTCCTGTCCTTTCCCAGCTTTTATAAGGTCAAAGGAAAATGACTGAAATTCATGCCCTGAGATGAAGAAGGATGCTACAGTTATTAAATTCAACTCTCCAATCAGCAGGAGACTCCTCTGGCATGAAGAACATCTTTATAACTTGTTGTTGAGAGTCTCAAAACTGCAGGGCTCCAAATCCTACCCCCTCTCAGGGGCCATGTGGTCTGCATGTGAACTTCCTCAGAGAATGAAGACCTTAAAATCCTCATTGTTAGCAGATATCCTCCTGTATTACACTGAAATCCCCCACCCATTATTGGGAATTTTTCTCTCTCTTGCTCCATAGAATGTCATGATTTCGGTTGGGGGTTGGACTGTGGAGGATATAAATCCATGACAGCTGGAAAATTCACTTTAATATACACTAGAAACAATCTTGTTACCTCAGTACAGTTATATTAAAGGTGATCAGGGCTAAAAAGTTGTACATAAGTCTATGGGGTCTGTTGGTTCTGTTAGATAAAGTTCTACTGATCTCAGTGAGTTGTGTTCATGTGTTTGTGGTCAGTCAATTGTCAGAAGGGGATAGGCTGGCTGGTCTAGAGTGGTCTCACTTTCATGTCCTGTGGTTGGTTGATGATTGGTTGGTGTGATGGGGGTGATTATCATTCATTATCCAGGCTGGTCCAAGCTTTTTCACATAGTAACTGGTCAGGGTTGCCAAAGTACAAGACTTCTTGAATCTGGGTTCAGAAGTGGCACATGGTTGCATCTACCATATGCTGTTAGCCAAAGTCAGTCTCACAAATAAACCCAGATTCAAGGAGGTGGGAAGGGGAAAGCCTCAACTCTTTGATGGGAATGGATGCAAAGTCACGTGGCATAGCACCCATGGCCAGGGATACCAATGTAGAAAGGGGAATAATTGGAGCCATCTTTGTAATTGGCCTGATTGATGATGCTAAATACATTTCAGCCAAACGAATCAGTGGCCTTAAAGGACACCTAATCCCTCACCACTGTAAGCTTCAATGCTCTCTACTACATCTTATCCAAATTGTCACCCAGCTTTTGCTTGAGCACCATCCATAATAGGAAATTTTACCTTCAATTATAGCCCACTTCTGGAACCAATGAACTGCATTAAACTGAAGAAATTACTCATCTGTTTTTCTGTGAAATATTAGAATGATCTTCAAAATTCATAATAGATTTAAGAGTATGTTTTTAATAAGATGCCGTGCATGGTTTCTGAAATAGGGATCATCTCTCCTTCCTTCTCTATCTCTCCCCCCGCCCCCCAATCCCCTGTCAAATTAGTATAAAGGATTCGTGTGTTTTTGAGAACCAGTGTACTACAAAAACATCTACCCAGATTTTGTCAAAGACCCAGAGGTCAGAAACTGATGCACTCCAGATGGTGTTTTTTTCTGTATGGCTTTTACGATGGTCTCTGCTATAGAACAGTTCCTGCTGCGCTGAAAGAGGTACTTCCAAAGGGCTCACCTGGCATTTCCAAAGGGCACTGCAGACATTCTGAGTTTTCCTGGTGGCGATTCTGTGAGGTCAGGGAGAGCTTTCCCTCTTCTCAATTTATGGGTAGAGGTTTAGATGCGGGAAGTGTGCCCTAGTTCACAGGATATGTTGGTAGTTGAACTTCCATAAAAGCTCACGGCCTGAGACTCTGTCAGTTTGCTGACCTGTGCTTTTATAGGTAGGTGACGACAGGTTGAGTCCTTGGACTTGGCTTCTACCCTGAAGCTCTCACTCAGCTGCAAGTCAGAGTCTAGACTATACAGCAAAAAGGGCTGTCAGAGTCTTCTATTTTAGGGTTGGGTTCTGATCTGCTTGTGAAAACAGTTTAGTGGGTTGTAGACAAGCATTTTAAAAAGGGAAACAGAGTAGAGATAAAAAGAATAAAATAGAAAATAGATTTTATTCATACAGCAAATGTTAATAAAATGTTTTTATTGTATACATATAAATATGTATTTGTATATATGTAGGCATATACAGTGTTACAATTTAAATTATTATTTCTTACTGTTGGCCATATTAAAACAAACTTTTTAAAGTCATTGTTGTAGTCCAGCATTCTTTGTTTTAGAACTCAGGGACTGAGGGTCATGGATGTGAAGTAAACTGACCCAGGTTACCCAGAAGGTCAGTGGCCAAAGGCAAATTTAGAATTTAGGTTTGCTATTTCCCATGGGAGGCAGCATGGCCTAATGGAAAGAGCAGAGAGTTTTCAAGTGGAAGTTGGCTGAAATCTTTGCCCTGTTATATACTTGTTGTATAATGGTGGATGCTTACCTTTATTTTACAGATGGGAAAACTGGGCCTTGAAGAGGTTAATACTTAAATCTTATGCTTAGGGTAGAGGTTAAATTAAATTACATGATATAGAGGAAATAATTGAGTCCTAGCTTATTTGGTGAATAATTATTTCAGGCCAGGAATTTTCTCCTCTCTCTTATTCCTGAAGATCTCCATTACTCTGCTTTTTAAATATAATTTACATATATATAGATAGATAAGACTTTGGCATAGTAAATGATAAGAAACACCCAAATAATTCTAAATTTAACCCCATGTAACACATAAAACTATGTTTATGAGTTTATAAAGATTATAAGGAAGCATATAGTTAATTATAAGAGTATAAACTAGAGTTTTATAAACTCTCTCTCTCTCTCTCTATATATATATATATAAACACATAGTTAATCTAGTAGACAAAAATGAAATATATATATACATAAAAAGTTATTTTACAAATCAAAGCAGAACTTGATAATTTTATATTCATATCTCCCTCTCCCAATAAATACTATAACATCTCTGAAGCAGGAGACGCCACTGTGGGGTGACGACATCAAAGAGGGCTGCCTGGAAGAGGTTTGACTCAATGATATTTGAAAGATCAGTAGAATTTAGAAGGCTGGGAAGAAGGTAGCATCTTAGGAAAGAGGGAGGGCACAAGTAAAGGCACGGAGGTGGAAGGCCTAATCTAATGATTTCGTAATGAGTTTGGGAGATGTGGAAGCCACAGATAAACAAGCAGGAGTAAGGAAGCTTGGAATCAAATTCGTGGAAGGCTTGGACTGCTAGATCCAGGATTTGGGATGGTAATTTTGCAGGAATGAGGTCCTATAAGAGGTTTTGTCTGAGTAGTGGCATAATAGAGTTTTATATTTTTTTTCTATGTGGACCATTATAAAAGTCTTTACCAAATTTGTTACAATATTGCTTCTGTTTTATGCTTTGGTTTTTTGGCCCAGAGGCATGTGAGATCTTGGCTTTCCAACCAGGGAAGAAACCAGCACCTCCCGAACTGCAAGGCAAAATCCCAACTATTGGACTGTCAGGGAAGTCCGAGAGAATAGAATTTTAAAATAATTAATTTTCAGCTGAGCGAAGCACATAGAATGTTGGAGACCATATGTCTTGTGAAATTTTAATCATGGTGGGCTGAATGATCTTCAGTCTTTGTAACCACATTGTAATCACATGGTCACATTAAAAAAAAAAAAAAAAAAAGCAAAGGTAATTGACTCAGTTTGAGGAAATTCAAGTTTAAGGCCAGGCTGGCAACATCACACCTCATGAATCTGGGGTAAAGCAGATTTGGAAAAACCTACCCCAAAGCATTAGACAAGAGGTGAGTAAGACGCTAAACTCTGGAGATCAGTCATGGAGAGAGGAACCTTCCAGTGTTGATGGGGCCAGAAAAATGGCTGAGATGGAGGAATGACCAGTACCCGAATGAAATTGTAGAAATTGTCCTATCAAAGATGACTGATGGCCCCTAGAAGCATATGAAATGACTAGTTGGAGTTCAACAAGGGCATTGCAGTTGACAGCCCGTGAGGGCAGGACAGGAAATGGATGATTTAAGGTTCTCACCCTTAACCCAAGAATAAAGAAATCACTGCCTCTCAGCTCAGCACAAAGTAAGTAATTACTTTACTTTTCTCATTCTTGAGGCTGTGGTCTTTTTGCTATCCTCATAATCCAGAATCATTCTTCTTTTCATGTCATCCCAAGATTCAGTTTTTCTTCTTAAGATAGGACTATTGTGAAAACCAAAAAATATAGGATATAAGTATCCTCTGTACCTTTAGTACCCTGTAAGGGTGCAAAACAATCATATTATCATTGTTTTTATTTTCATTACTCTACTACTGGTATTTTCTTTCTGCAAATATCAGTATATGTTGCCAGAGGTAACTTGCTAAATAATGGACAACAAGAATAATAAAAAAACTGTAATTAACATCTTTGAATAAAAGACATATTTTGATGATACTATTTGTATTTTTTCCAGCTTTAGTGAGGTATAATTTACAAAAAAAGAGTAAAGTGTACCATGTGGTATTTTACTGTTTGTATATATTGTGAAATGATTGCCGCAATCACACTGATTAACCATCAGCTCAAAAGCTGAACTCATACACCAATCTCTCTCCCTCACTCTATTTTTTTGGCCACATGGTAGGATGACGGATCCTAGTTTTCTGACCAGGGATCGATCCTGCACTCCCTACAGTGGAAGCATGGAGTCTTAACCACTGGACCACCAGGGAAGTCCCTCAAAAACTGAACTCATAAAAACAAAGAGTAGAATGGTGGTTTCCAGGGTCTGGGAAGTGGAGGGAAATGGGAAGATGTTTGTCAAAGGGTGCATAGTTTCAATGATATTTAATTAGCCAGTCTGTAGATTCATAGCGCCAGACTTTTCAGCCGAATATCTGAAGGACCCTGTAGTAGAACAGTGAATAAGAATTTGGGTGTGTGCTTAGTCACTCATTCATGCCCAACTCTCTTTGACCACACAGACTCTTTGTAGCCCACCAGGCTCCTCTGTCCATGGAATTTTCCAGGCATGAATATTGGAGTGGGTTGCCATTTCCTACTCCAGGGGATCTTCCCGACTCTGGGATCAAACCCACATCTCTTGTGTCTCCTGCACCGTGGAAGCTTCTTTACCACTGCACCCCTGGGAAGTCCTAATAAGAATTTAGAGATCTTTAATTCTTCTTGTCCTCCCTCCTTCCCACCTACCCCTCCCCTTCTTCTTCCACCTTCTTCAGTCATTATCACAGAGCCTTCAGCAGTTCCTCAAATAGCATGTTTTCCAGACTCTTTCTCATTATGACTATCTTCATCTTTTCCTGTTCTTGTCCTGTGATCATCATCCCCCTTATATTAGGACGATGGAACTGAACACAGTGCTCCATCTACGGTGTGAATTTAGTGAGTCACAGAGGAGTGATAACCTGATTTGTCCAGGACACAGAATTTCTACTAGTGCAGTTAAATACATTAGATTTGTGACATCAAAATAATGACACAAATTATACTTCCAGTTTTGCTCCTGGTCCCTCTGCCATTTGTTCTATCAAGCTGTGATATTATTGACTCATCTCCTGACATTTCTAGCTGTCTCTGCCTCTCCCATTTTCGGCTGGTCTCCAGCACTGTCCCCATTCTTCCCACTATAGCAGAAGACTCAGCCCCTCCAGTATCCAGATGCAACCCAACTGGAGCAAGAGAGTCTCTAGTTCAACTGATCTCTTTGGACTTGGGCATAAGTTCTCGCTGCTCCAGTGGCTGCTTGAACAGCCAGCAGTCCCAGAAAGATACCTGAGGTTGTTAACATCCCATGGGATAAAGTTTGACCAATGACTTTATGGAGAGAGGAGATAGATGGAAGCAGTAGAATTTTTCCCTTTCTCCTGATGGACTGTTCTGAGATGAATTCAATCTAAAATTCAGAGGTATTCTCTGTGAATGAAAAATCAACTAAGTTTTCTTGCAAAGCTATGAGCAGCATGATATACACAACATTTAGGTGCTTTTCCTCTTTTCCTGCCTCACATTCCCACTTTCCTCAATCTAGCTGGTCAATGTTGCCATAAAAACAACAGTACATAAACTTTGTCTTGGGTTCTGTCATCTAGGGAACTTGGGCTAAGCCACATTCTAATTCATTTATTCTATACACATTTACTAATGCTTCCCAGGTACTCCAGAAATGTGCTGAAAAGTTATGGCACTTACTTGGAAAGTTGCCCACAACCTAATAGAGGGAATATATTTTTTTGCGTGTTTCTTATGAATCATTGTTAAATCCCAACTTTTCTAACTGATATTAGTACAGTTGATGTGTAATATAGATAAACGTGAAGTTTGGCACTAGGATTTAAATAGCTCTTTATCACAGCATTTTTTCATGTCATTTAACATATTTTAAGGCTTTGGGTTGGTAGTCATATATTAAGTTCCATTTAACGAATGTTTGATAACGAATTGACTGTCCTCCTGAATCTGAGTTGTTGGTTTCTTGTTTTCCTTCACCTTCTCTCCCCTATCTCTGTCTTCCTCTTCCAGTCTCCTCCTGTTTTTCCATCTCCACCTCCCTCTCTGTCTCCTTATCCTCTTCTTCCCTCTCTTCCCTATCTTTCTCTTTCTCCTATTCTTTGCTTACACATTTAATGCTGAGAAGAGTATCTGGGCATGCAAATTTTGGTCTGATTTTTTTTTTTTAACATCTTTAAGAAAGATTTCTAAAGATTGAAACCGTGTCAAAGGGTACGAGTAAAATGTTTTAAGGCTACTGATAGGGATTTCTAGGAGAAGGCGATGGCACCCCACTCCAGTACTCTTGCCTGGAAAATCCCATGGATGGAGGAGCCTGGTAGGCTGCAGTCCATGGTGTTGCTAAGAGTCGGACACGACTGAGCAACTTCACTTTCACTTTTCACTTTCATGCACTGGAGAAGGAAATGGCAACCCACTTCAGTGTTCTTGCCTGGAGAAACCCAGGGACGGGGGAGCCTGGTGGGCTGCCGCCTCTGGGGTCGCACAGAGTCGGACACGACTGAAGCGATTTAGCAGCAGCAGCAGGGATTTCTAAAAGGAGGGGAGTTCAGGATGGGGGGACACATGTGCTCCCGTGGTTGATCCAAGTTGATGTGTGGCAAAAACCATCACAATCAGATCAGATCAGATCAGTCGCTCAGTCATGTCCAACTCTTTGCAACCCCATGAATCACAGCACGCCAGGCCTCCCTGTCCATCACCAACTCCCGGAGTTCACTCAGACTCACGTCCATCGAGTCAGTGATGCCATCCAGCCATCTCGTCCTCGATCGTCCCCTTCTCCTCCTGCCCCCAATCCCTCCCAGCATCAGAGTCTTTTCCAATGAGTCAACTCTTCGCATGAGGTGGCCAAAGTACTGGAGTTTCAGCTTTAGCATCATTCCTTCCAAAGAAATCCCAGGCCTGATCTCCTTCAGAATGGACTGGTTGGATCTCCTTGCAGTCCAAGGGACTCTCAAGAGTCTTCTCCAACACCACAGTTCAAAAGCATCAATTCTTCGGTGCTCAGCCTTCTTCACAGTCCAACTCTCACATCCATACATGACCACAGGAAAAACCATAGCCTTGACTAGACGAAGCTTTGTTGGCAAAGTAATGTCTCTGCTTTTGAATATGCTATCTAGGTTGGTCATAACTTTCCTTCCAAGGAGTAAGCGTCTTTTAATTTCATGGCTGCAGTCACCATCTGCAGTGATTTTGGAGCCCAGAAAAATAAAGTTTGACACTGTTTCCACTGTTTTCCCATCTATTTCCCATGAAGTGATGGGACCAGATGCCATGATCTTCATTTTCTGCATGTTGAGCTTTAAGCCAACTTTTTCACTCTCCACTTTCACCTTCATCAAGAGGCTTTTTAGTTCCTCTTCACTTTCTGCCATAAGGGTGGTGTCATCTGCATATCTGAGGTTATTGATATTTCTCCTGGCAATCTTGATTCCAGCTTGTGTTT
>NW_011494677.1:4716841-4717413 GCF_000754665.1 Bison bison bison | reverse complement strand
AAAGCAGAAATAGATGCTTTTATGGAACTCTCTTGCTTTTTTGATGATCCAGCGGATGTTGGCAATTTGATATCTGGTTCCTCTGCCTTTTCTAAAACCAGCTTGAACATCAGGAAGTTCATGGTTCACATATTGCTGAAGCCTGGCTTGGAGAATTTTAAGCATTACCTTACTAGCGTGTGAGATGAGTGCAATTGTGCGGTAGTTTGAGCATTCTTTGGCATTGCCGTTCTTTGAGATTGGAATGAAAACTGACCTTTTCCAGTCCTGTGGCCACTGCTGAGTCTTCCAAATTTGCTGGCATATTGAGTGCAGCACTTTCACAGCATCATCTTTCAGGACCTGGAACAGCTCAACTGGAATGCCATCACCTCCACTAGCTTTGTTTGTAGTGATGCTTTCTAGGGCCCACTTGACTTCACATTCCACGATGTCTGGCTCTAGGTCAGTGATCACACCATCGTGATTATCTGGGTCGTGAAGATCTTTTTTGTACAGTTCTTCTGTGTATTCTTGCCATCTCTTCTTAATATCTTCTGCTTCTGTTAGGTCCATAGCTATTTCTGTCCTTT
>NW_011494677.1:4713938-4716741 GCF_000754665.1 Bison bison bison | reverse complement strand
TTCTTTGGAACTCTGCATTCAGATGTTTATATCTTTCCTTTTCTCCTTTGCTTTTTGCTTCTCTTCTTTTCACAGCTATTTGTAAGGCCTCCCCAGACAGCCATTTTGCTTTTTTGCATTTCTTTTCCATGGGGATGGTCTTGATCCCTGTCTCCTGTACAATGTCACGAACCTCATTCCATAGTTCATCAGGCACTCAATCTATCAGATCTAGGCCCTTGAATCTATTTCTCACTTCCACTGTATAATCATAAGGGATTTGATTTAGGTCATACCTGAATGGTCTAGTGGTTTTCCCTACTTTCTTCAATTTAAGTCTGAATTTGGCAATAAGGAGTTCATGGTCTGAGCCACAGTCAGCTCCTGGTCTTGTTTTTGTTGACTGTATAGAGCTTCCCCATCTTTGGCTGCAAGAATATAATCAATCTGATTTCAGTGTTGACCATCTGGTGATGTCCACGTGTAGGGTCTTCTCTTGTGTTGTTGGAAGAGGGTGTTTGTTATGACCAGTGCATTTTCTTGGCAAAACTCTATTAGTCTTTGCCCTGCTTCATTCTGTATTCCAAGGCCAAATTTGCCTGTTACTCCAGGTGTTTCTTGACTTCCTACTTTTGCATTCCAGTCCCCTATAATGAAAAGGACATCTTTTTTGGGTGTTAGTTTTAAAAGGTCTTGTAGGTCTTCATAGAACCGTTCAACTTCAGCTTCTTCAGTGTTACTGGTTGGGACATAGACTTGGATTACTGTTTATAAAGTAATTATCCTCCAATTAAAATAAACAAATTAATTAAAAAATAAGTTTAACCCTAAAATTAAACATCAACATTCCTTTGAGGTTTGCTGTTTCATCTGTTTTTAAAAATTTTTATTCTTTAAAAATTTAAAGGCAGTTAACCTACAACATTACATCAATTTCAAGTGTACGGCGTAGTGATTCTGTATTTATATAGAGCACACTCCATCCAGAATTATTATAAAATATTGACCATATTCCCATTCAAGCTCTGTAACTTTCTTTCTGTATACATAACAGTTTGTATCTCTGAATCCCCTCCAACTATTTTGCTCCTCCTTCTACCCTTTCCTCTCTGCTAACCACTAGTTTGCTGAAATTTGCTATTTTAACAGGTAAATAGAGTTGTTGCTATTTTCACTAATTTGTTGGTACGCTTGAACATATTTAAACATTTTGTTACCTTTTTTCACTTGTGAATTGTATACTTTGTATTTATTGGAGTTTTGTATTTTTATCAACTTGTAAGAAGACTTTACATATTAGTAATATCAGTCCTTTTCCTGTAGTATTTCTTGTAAATATTTTTCTTAGCTTAATGGTTGCTTTTTAATTCATGATTTTATTTTACAAACATGTCATATCTTCCTGAAATTTTTTCTCAATACTTTAGATTTGTTTGACTTTCAACTTTGTCTCAACTTCAAATTAGACAAAAGATAACTTTTGCAAAACCATTCATTAAAAAAAAAAATGGAGCACTTAAAAAAAAAAAAAGCACCTCACATTGAGTCTGATCAGACAAAGGTCAGAATGAGGTAGTATCTCTTCATCTGAGCAAGATGTTTGACTGTATCTATATAGTGGTCTTATCCCCATTTTATAATAATCCACCACAGCCATGAAGAAAACAATGGCTGGACTGGGACAGGTTGTGCTTATGAAAAAGGGTGATGATTCCTGGGAAATAGCAAAGGTACCCTCTGTTCTCACCTCTACTTGCTCATTCTCCGATGCCATATTATTTCTTGAAATGGATAAATACAGCAACAATTCCAGGTCTTTATTTTTCATACTGAGAATTGGGACAAACCTTAAGGGAATAATCATGCAACATGAGGCTGTTGCCTGAGTCCTCTGTGAACAGACATTTCAGCATCTCTGACCTCATCCACCGCTAGCAGTTTCCTCTGGGATGGGAGGAAGCTGACATCCTGTTATGAGGCATTTTTCTAGCTTGGGGTATGATTCCTTCTCAATGATGTTGTTTACTTTCCATACCCTCTATAGTTTTTTTTTTTTTTAATTGGAGTTTAGCTGCCTTACAATATTGAGTTAGTTTCTGCTATACAACAAAGTGAATCAGCTGTATGTGTACACAAAAATGGGCTTCCCAGGTGGTGCTAGTGGTAAAGAACCTGCCTGTCAGTGCAGGAGATGTAAGAGACCCAGGTTCCATCGCTGGTTCAGCAGGACGGCATGGCAACCCACTCTAGTATTCTTGCCTGGAGAATCCCGCGGACAGACGGGCCTCACAGGCTATAGTCCACAGGGTTGCAGAGTCGGACATGACTGAATCAGCTTAGCATGCACACACATATACATATATCCCCTCTTTTTTAGATTTCCCTCTCATTTAGATCATCAGAGAGCATTGAGTAGAGTTCCCTGTTTTATACAGTAGGTTCTTATTAGTTATCTATTTTATACATAACCTTTATAGTTTTTAAATAACTAATCTTGATCAAAAAGATAGAAACTAAGAGCAGTTCTCTTTGTCATCTTTATTACATATAATGGTATGTTGAATGCCCAGTGGAAACAGTGACAAACTTCATTTTTTGGGGCTCCAAAATCATTGCACATGGTGACTGCAGCCATGAAATTAAAAGACACTTCCTCCTTGGAAGAAAAGCTATGACCAACCTAGACAGTATATTAAAAAGCAGACATTACTTTGCCAACAAAGATCCGTCTAGTCAAGGCTATTGTTTTTCCAGTAGTCATGTATGGATATGAGAGTTGGACTATAAAGAAAGCTGAGCGCCGAAGAATTGATGCTTTTGAAAC
>NW_011494677.1:4711780-4713838 GCF_000754665.1 Bison bison bison | reverse complement strand
AAGGAGATCCAACCAGTCCATCCTAAAGGAAATCAGTCCTGAATATTCATTGGAAGGACTGATGTTGGAGCTGAAACTCCAATACTTTGGCCACCTGATGTGAAGAAGTGACTCATTGGAAAAGACCCTGATGCTGGGAAAGATTGAAGGCGAGAGTAGAAAGACATGACAGAGGATGAGATGGTTGGATGGCATCACCAACTTGATGGAAATGAGTTTGAGTGAACTCTGAGAGTTGGTGATGGACCGGGAACCCTGGCGTGCTGCAGTCTATGGGGTCACAAGGAGTTGGACATGACTTAGAAACTGAACTGAACTGATAATTTCTGTTGTTCCTGTTATTATGGTTTCTTCCTCATTCTTGTCCTCTCTTTAGGCTTGCAAGGATAAAATTCACCAATGTGGAATCAATATTCACAATATGCAGGGCCCAGCGTGGGCTGGAGGGTCTGGGTCTATGGACTGACTGTCATTGGCTTTGAGCTCTATTGCTGTAATTCACTCTTGACCCTGACCAAGGAGGCCTCTTTGGGCCCATGCTGTCAATCACCTAGCACTTTGAGCCGTGAACCAACATTTCCATCCTGCAGGGGAGAGCTGGAAACTCTGGATCCACATTCATTTGATACAATATAAATCTGATCATGTCTGTTGTCTATCAACATTAATTTCACTATGTTTCTCAATTTCTTCTTCCAGAAAAGAAAATGATTATCAAAGTTACAAGACCATGCTTCTATCTAGAGGTCTCTGTTCCTTTGCAGAGGTCCTGGAAAGAGACCTCCAACTTGCTTGGTGCACGCTTCCCCTGAATGTCACCATGAGTCTGACAACAGAAGACAAAAGAGTCTGGTTTGGACAAAAATGTCTCTTGTACTGTTTAACTTTACGGCCAATAAACGTTCCTGGAGCCCAGCTGCAGAGATGGATAACACATACGTTTAGCTTTAACCTGCAAGCTGTTGAGGGCAAAAGAGCAGAGGAAATTCAATTCCAGGCTCCGGTTGTTCCTGATCAGACTTGACGTGTGTGCCTGAACAATAAGATTTGTGACCTCAGCAGAATAAATATAAACCTAATTCCAATTAGCATGTATAAATAGTTGTGTTCCAAGCACTTGGTCTCCACTTTGGACCTTCCAACACAGGAGAAGGGATGGAGTGCAGGCTTTGGAGCCTAGTAGATCCAGGGTCTTGGTTTCATTTCTCCCATCTCTTAGAAGCTCCCTTGGGTACGTTCCTTCACTTAGCTAAACTTTACTTTCTTAATCTTAAAAATGAGAATAGCAATAGTCCCTGTCCTATAACCTTGTTGTAAGTATTAAATGAGGGCATGCAATGTGCTTCATCCAAGGTCTAGAGTTTTTAATGAGAAAATAGTAATAACTACTATTAATAATAATAAAAATAATAAAAGAATACTATAATCATTTGCAGCTAATAACAAATATCCTATAATGATGCATTTTATCTACCCTCCTGGCCTTTAATAAAAAGAATACTACTAATAAGCCTTTTTTACCATTATCCTCATTATCAAGGACTAAAAGAAGAGATCAAACACATCATTACACACATGACTCTTCCAAAGACCTAAAAGCAGTTCACAGACACAAAGGCTTTCTGACTCTTATGCTGATATTTTTCCTCTTTTGTGTTTTCTCGGGACAAAGGCATACAGTCTGTGTCATATCTTATTTGTATGATAGCATGGAATTTATTTTCTTTTTAACCCATAGATCACCCTAAACTGGAATTAAGCCACATCATGCTGCTGCTGCTAAGTCCCTTCAGTCGTGTCCAACTCTGTGTGACCCCACAGACGGCAGCCCACCAGGCTCCGCCATCCCTGGGACTCTCCAGGCAAGAACACTGGAGTGGGTTGCCATTTCCTTCTTCAGTGCAGGAAAGTGAAAAGTGAAAGTGAAATTGCTCAGTCGTGTCCGACTCTTATCAACCCCATGGACTGCAGCCTACCAGGCTCCTCCGTCCATGGGATTTTCCAGGCAAGAGTACTGAAGTGGGTTGCCATATCCTTCTCCACACATCATGCTAGAGA
>NW_011494677.1:4700492-4711680 GCF_000754665.1 Bison bison bison | reverse complement strand
ACACATCATGCTAGAGAGCACCTAATATAGAGTTACATGTGAAATAGGTATGGGAAGACACAAAGGAATTTGAGCTCATTTTCAGAAATCAGAGTGAGAATCCATATATGCCACTTTGCAAAGGAGCTCAGAGATTTCCTAGGTGAGGAAACCCTGTGAAGAATGACTCCAGTTCTTTTCAGACCCAGAAGTAAAACCTAAGATTTGGACTTAAACGTGTTTCTCAGTCTTTTCATCTATGTTAAAAAAAAAATTAAAAAATAAAACAGGCAAGAGAGGAAACAACTAGACTTTTTTCAGAGAAATAGGTAGAAAACCATTTATTTTAAGGGGGGAAGGACCTATGGATTCTTCCCAAAGGAGGGGACCCGCATGCCTTAGGGGTTGTTGTTGTTTAGTTGCTGAGTCATGTCCTGATTATTTTGTGACCCCATGGACTGTAGCCCGCCAGGCTCCTCTCTCCATAGAATTTCCCAGGCAAGAATACTGGAGTGGATTGCCATTTCTTCTCCACAGTATCTTCCCAACCCAAGGATCAGACCAGTGTGTCTTGCACTTCCTGCATTGGCAGATGGATTCTTTACCCCTGAGCCACCTGGGAATCCCATGCATTAGGGGTTAAACACAGGTTGTTACAATCATCCAGAACAATTCTTATTTAGTGTACTTGGGAACAATCAAAATGAAAATAATAATTAATGAGAGAAGTAATAGTAGTAATGGAAATGTAGCAGTGATAATAGATAATTCCTAAATATTTTCTGTGTTGTGTGCTCTGTCACTTCAGTCGTGTCCTACTCTTTGTGACCCCATGGTCTGTAGCCCACCAGCATCCTCTGACCATGGGATTCTCCAGGCAAGAATACTGGGAATGGGTTGCTATGTCCTTCTCCAGGGGATCTTTCCAACCCAGGGATTGAACCCGAGTCTCCTGCATCTCCTGCATTGCAAACAGACTCTTTACCCACTGAGCCACCTGGGAAGCCCATTTTCTGTGTTAAACATTTTACAAAACACTACATTCTCTATCACAATTAAACTTTACAAGAAACCTATTATACAGGAGTTATCATTCTATTATCCTAATTTTAGATATGTGAAAACAGATTCAGAGTTAATACCCAAGGTCATTTTAATTCTTAGAGAAATTTTAATGGCATATCATAATATGATTCATAGGAAGATCCTGGGCTGAAATTGGGTGTATAGACTTTAATACAACAGTCAGAAATCTCCCTATTGGAGCTTTCATTTTAGCAAGAGAGGCAAAGGACAGACAAAATAAACATATAGTATGATAAATGTAATGAGAAAAATAATGCGGAAATGCAGGTTAGAAAGTGTCAGGGATATTGTTATGTTAGGTGAGTGATCAGGAAAGGCCCAGCTAAGAAGGTGATATTTGACTAGAAACCCAAAGAAACTAAGGCAACCGGCTGTGCAACAGCTGGAGGAAGAACAGTTCAGGAAGTGGAAAATGCCCCAAAGTTGGGAGTATGTCAAGAGTGTTTGAAGAGCATCCAGGGGCCAGTGTGATGAGAATGAACTCATGAGATCAGAAAGAGGGTCAGATAAATCAGTAAGTAAGGTAGGAAGTCTTTTGAAGGGCTGAGTGGAGAAATATGATTTGGCTTCCTTTCCTTTTTTTAATATTAATTTCTTTATTGGGGTATAGTGGCTTCCCTGGTGGCTCAGAGGGTAAAACATCTGCCTACAATACGGGACACCCTGGTTCAATCCCTGGGTTGGGAAGATGCCCTGGAGAAGGAAATGGCAACCCACTCCAATACCCTTGCCTGGAAAATCCCGTGGACGGAGGAGCCTGTAGGCTACAGTCCATGCGGTTGCAAAGAGTCAGACACAACTAAGTGACTTCACTTCACTTACAGTTGCTTTACAAAGTTGTGTTAGTTTCTGCTGTACAACGAAGTGAGTCAGCTATATGTGTACATACGTCCCCTCCCTCTTGGACCTTCCTCCAATGCCCCACCCCCCATCCCAGCCCTCTGGGTCATCACAGAGCACCGAGCTGAGCTGAGCTCCTTGTACTGTACCGCAGATCTCCACTAGCTAGCCATTTTACACGTGGTAGTGTATGCATGTCAATTCTGACTCTCGGTTCATCCCACCCTTTTCTTTATCCTCACCCTCCGTGTTCACATGTCCATTCTCTGCACCTGCGTTTCTATCCCTGCCCTGCAAATAGGATCATCTGTACCATTTTTCTAGATTCCACATATATGCGTTAATATGCAATATTTGTTTTTCTCTTTCTGACTTACTTCACTCTGGATGACAGACTCTAGTCCATCCATGTCTCTACAAATGCACCAAAAATAATTAAAAATTTATAGAAAAGTTGCAAAGCTAGCAAACAGCGTTCCCATATACCATTCTCCTAGTTCCTCTGATGTTAACATCTTACCTAAAATTGGTACATTTGTCAAGACCAAGACATTAATATTGGTACCCTATCCCTCCATAAATGACAGACTTGAACTAGGTTCTCCCATGAACGTTCTTCTGTTCCAGGATTCATTCCAGGATTCATGTTGTATTGTGTCATCAAGTCCCCTTAGTCTTCCCTAACCTGTGACAGTTTCTCAGACTTGTCTTGTCTCTCCTGACCTTGAGAGTGTTGGAGAGTATTGGTCATATTTTTTGTAGAACATCCTTCAGGTTGGGATTGTCCAGTTTTTCTCTGGGATTGTGACTTTGGGGGAAGAACGTCACAGAGGCAAAGAACCCTTCATATCATGACGTATCGGTGGGTAGGTGACATCTGTGTGACTTCCGACTTGGTGACATGAACTTTGATCTTTGTTTAAGGTGGTGTCTTCCACCTTAAACTGTAAAATTATGATGTGTCTATTTCCCTACTCTATCTTTTGGAATTGAGTCAGTAAGTCCAGCCCATGCTCAAAGCAGCGGGTGAATTAATTTACACCTCCCTGACCTCCTTTTCAACCAGTCCATTCTAAAGGAGATCAGCCCTGGGTGTTCTTTGGAAGGAATGATGCTAAAGCTGAAACTCCAGTACTTTGGCTACCTCATGCGAAGAGTTGACTCATTGGAAAAGACTGATGCTGGGAGGGATTGGGGGCAGGAGGAGAAGGGGATGACAGATGGCTGGATGGCATCATCGACTCGATGGACGTGAGTCTGAGTGAACTCTGGGAGATGGTGATGGACAGGGAGGCCTGGCGTGCTGCAATTCATGGGGTCGCAAAGAGTCAGACACGACTGAGAGACTGAACTGAACTAAACTGACCTGAACTGACCTCCTTTTTAACAGGTGGTCCTAGTTGCAGTGCCCAGAAAAGCCTGGGAGGGAAATCAGTTAGGATTCGGTTTCACAAATCCAGCAGGAGACGCTGACGGCTCGGGCTATTGTAGCAGCAGTGGAGGCGCTGGGATGTTGGCTTCTGTGTGTGTTTTATAGGTACACCCTTACAGGATTTACTGCCAGGTTGCTTGTGGAATGTAGAGAAGCACTGAGGATGACGACAAGCACCTAGGAAAACAGAGGTGCCTTTGCTGAGATGGGGCTTCCCTGGTGACTCAAATGGTAAAGCATCTGCCTATAATGTGGGAGACCTGGGTTTGATCCCTGGGTTGGGAAGATCCCCTGGAGAAGGAAATGGCAACCCACTCCAGTACTCTTGCTTGGAAAATTCCACGGATGAAGGAGCCTGGGGTTGCAAAGAGTTGAACATGACGGAGCTTCTTCACTCACTGGTTGCTGAGATGAGGGACAGTATAAGGTGAGAAGGTCACATTACTATAAGTGAGGGAGGCATGAAGATGTAAGTCTGGTTCTCCCTGACTCCAAAGTCGAAACTCACTTTCTGTGTTAACTCCATTGCTGTATTTTCACTTTCATCATGTGGGAAGAATCTGCAGATAGAAATTACAATAAAATTTCAAAGTATTCTTGCAAGCTTACTCTACTCCTCTCCCTTTGTAGCTGGTTCTTCCTCCAGGGGTCCAGCAGAGGTGTGTTTCACTTGCTCAGTGGTTCCTAGGCAGCTTGCAGTAGCAATACTTAGCATGGGAAGCACTTGGGGACAGCCATCTCCTATTATGGTCATCATGAACTTTTACTGGATTCCTTTATCATCTCACTGCAAATGCTGGCTTCTTCCCTCCTAATTAAACAGCCACTTTTTTTTATTATCATTGACAAGATTCTCCAATAACAGATACCCTAAGGCGGTCCAAGTTGGTCAAGGTTAAGGAGATGTTCTATGATATTCAGCACTGAAAAATAATGCTGTTTTAGAGATGTTTGGCCACCTTGGACACGCTGATTTAAGCAACTTAAGTGGAAAAGAATGCAGATATCTGACAGTTCCTCTCCTTTTTATGCCTCTTTTGTTGATTTTGCTGGGAACTCTGCAGTAGAATTGAAGCCAGAACCATATGAAGAGGTCTCAGCTGAATCTGGCTGTAGGAACATAGATTTGAGGTATTGTTTTCAGCAAATCATGGGAACATGCTGGTGGTTATCTACCTGCTAAAAATATTTTCTCATTATAGCTTTTGTTATGGAGAAGTCCTAAGGGATCCACCCCCTTTCTACCTGTCCATCCTTAGTGTTCTAGACCTCTGCCAACCTCTGCCCTGACACTCTCAATTTTAGCCGAATCCACTTGTCTTTTGCACTTGTACCGTTTGCATTAAGTCTTCTTCCCTTGGTTTTTGCCTGATCCATTGATTTATACTTTTTTACATCTCAGGTACAAGTTTGCCTTTCTAGAGGGGGCTTCTCCCACTTACAGATCTAAAAACGGGACCCATCTGTTATTCTTTCTTAGAGCAAACACTTCTCTTCACCACTCTCTAGCACAGAACACTGTTCATTGCAGGTCCTGCACTTTGAAGAATCTGAAATGATTATGTATTTCCTCACTTGCCTGATTATTTTTTGTCTCCCTCTGTAGGACCACAAACTCTTTAATGGCAGAGGTATTATTTTCTTTTTACTCTGCTGTACCCTCAGCAACTAGACGGATGCCTCGATTACTAGTGATCAACCAGTATTTGTTAAGTGAATGCATTAGGTGTTCTGAGGACTTCCTGAAAACAGATTGTGAGCAATTCACTTCATCACCTTTCAACAGGAACACGTGGGAAAATGTAACCAAGGGTAAATAAACTATGGGAGACCATTTTTTTTTTTAAAGGAAGCACTTTTTATTTAAGGAAGTCACAATCTGGGGACCTCCCTGGCTGTCCAGTGGTGAAGACTCTGCACTTTCATTCCAGGGAGGATGGGTTCAACCCCTGGTTGGAGAAGTAAGATCCCAAGTAAATTAATAATAATAATAATAATAATATCACAATTTCAATACCCTAATACAAATATTTTCATACTTTTGCATATTTTCTTCTTGAAACAGACAATTCATCTAAGGCAATGGCACCCCACTCCAGTACTCTTGCCTGGAAATTCCCATGGACGGAGGAGCCTGGTAGGCTCCAGTCCATGGGGTTGCTAAGAGTTGGGCCCGACTGAGTGACTTCACTTTCACTTTTCACTTTCATGCATTGGAGAAGGAAATGGCAACCCACTCCAGTGTTCTTGCCTGGAGAATCCCAGGGACAGAGGAGCCTAGTGGGCTGCCGTCTATGGGGTCGCACAGAGTCGGACACGACTGAAGAGACTTAGCAGCAGCAGCAGCAGCATATTGATACAATATTAAATTATATATTCTCATTTTTGTCATTTTATCGTAAACATTTTCTGTACATCAACTTTTTTTAAACTTTCAATTTTATATTTGAGCATAGCTGATTAACAATACTGTGATAGTTTCAGGCGGACAGCAAAGGGGTTCAGCCATGTATATACACATGCGTGTATCCATTCTTATGGGAAAATCTTTATCTATGCATTTATTTTTAAACTTTTAATTTTGTTTTGGGATATAACTGATTAACAGTGTTGCAACAATCCCAGGAGAACAGCAAAGGGACTCAGCCCTACATACACATGTAACCATTCTCCCAAAAGTGCCCTCCCATCCAGGCTGCCATAGAACATTGAGCAGAGTTCTGCATGCTGTACGGTAGGTCCTTGTTGCCTATCTATTTTAAATATAGCAGTGTATACATGGCCATCCCCAGCTCCCTATCTCCTCCCGCCATCCCTGATGGGAAAAACTTTTGATGTGAGGATTCAAATAGCCGTTTTAAACTGTTCAAGGAGCAGCTACAGTGGGGTGCAGCACGACGTGCGTGAGGGGAATCCAGCAGAATAAGGTCAGAAGCAGACGGTTGAGCAGAATTAGTAAATTTCTTCCAAGACGCAGGAGCCGTGTGGCAGGTCACCTCAGTTCCATGGTTCCAATTACTTTCCATGGACTGACTTTCTGCCACATGTCAAGTACCCCAAGAATCCCAAGTTGTTTTACCATGCCGTCCCCCAAGGAGTTGTCAACAAATAGAGAAGGAGGGATGGGAAGGCATTTTGGAAATCAATTATCTTTAAAAGTTCATTTATTTGTTTCCATTCCAGTCTCTTGGGAGCAATAGCAGAATCCTTTAATGCGTATTTGATTTTTAAAGGTGGAAAGTAAATGGGAATCTGGGCATCTCAGATTGGGTTTGAATCTGATGCCTAAAACAATAGTGGAGAAGTGTATAAAAAGACTCGTGTCTTCAGGGAAAGTGTGCTCTCCTTATAAAAGGGGATCCTGAAACCAGTGTAATTTGGTCCATTTACAAGCTGCAGAATTTGGTATTTAAGACTTTGGACTGTGTCCTTTTTGTCAGAGTCCTCAGTGTTTGGATGTGTATCAAATCAGATAAATGGGGGCCATGGAGCTGGTGTTCAGGTGTAATTCTTAAATACAGTCTCTGGATCCAAAATCTGTTTAACCTTGGCAGAAAGCAAAGCCACTCCAAACTCAGAGGAAGTGTGGGCACTGAAGCTTTGTGAGCTGAGCTATACCTCCCAGTCCATGCTGGAAGAATCAGGGAGATACAGGAAGGGAAAAACGGATTCGTGGTTCCTGGGCACAATTCAGATTTTCTAAAAAGCTAAGATCTTTAAGATTTGAGCATCAACAGGCCAAAAGAGGAGATGACTTTAGCAAGAAAACTTGTATCGAGGAGCAGAAGCCAATAAAAGGGGATTTTATACTATATTCATAGAGAAAACACCATCTCAGGTTTATTTCCCCTCTTGCGATTTTTGCTTTCTTTTTTCTTTTTTGCTCATTTTATTTCTTTTCTTTAAAAAAAAATTCCCATTGTAAAGCAACTATATTGAATAAAAATTTAATTAATAAAATAAAAACTCTGTTTGATGTTCAGTCTCTCCCGGAGGAGGGATCCTGGTTTTTAAAACTTTGGATTTGTCTAAAATTTGTCACTTGCCACTCTTCAACACTTTCTCCCAGTGCAGTGCCTAGTGAGCTGGATAACAGAGCTGGTTCTCTCTCCACTTTTCCATCTGACCTGGCACAAAATACACCCCTGTTTCTTTGCATTTTACATTCTGCTTTCCTTCCAACCCCAAAGATGTTTTTATGGCATGGCACACTAAGGGGTTAATGACTGCCAGAAACATAACTATTCTTAAAGAGCAAAGTGATGGAAATGGAGATGAGGCGGGTACCTTTGGAATGATGTTGTACTGACTTGTAAAACTATTTGGCCATGGACTTCATGATGGTGGAGTCAGGGATTATAGGAAAACAATGTAGCATTTCATCCCAGCTCAATTCAGCACATTCTTTAGAGATATCCCACTGCCTTCTTCCCAGTGTTTTCTGCAAGGACGTATGGGACTTGTTTTGAGAGATGCTGGAAGGGCTGGCAAGCAAGCAGGGAGGCTCTGACCTGACTGAAAAATTCTGTCTCCCTGACTCTGGGAGCTGATAAAATTGCCCCGTCCTGCTGGAGACAGTAGGTTAGTTTCAGACTGCTGCGTACCATGTCAGGGGTTAGAACACACAGAGGAAAAATAAATCTAATCTTCAGACACAGTTGTTCTTTCCTCAATCTACCACATCTACCAGGGAAATCAGATCTGGCAGCTCAAGTGCCCGAGACCAGTACACCGTGTACTTTCTGCCTTTCCACAAATTAGACTCTTGGAGACATGGCGAGAGGAAGAAAAGAAGGAAGAGAGGAAAAAGCAGCAGAAGAGAAAGGCAAGGGGGAGAAGTCTGGGGCAAGGGGCAGGACAGAATCGAAGTTTCCCCCTCCCCATGTCCACCCCCGTTCTTTGAATATCTGTACAAATAGTTAAATAGTTCAGACACATTAACAATATTGTCTCCATAGCTGAACTTGGTTTGGAGTCTCCTTTAGAGGAAAGCAGAGTCGTTTTAGTCTGCCTCTTTGCTTCTGAGACGAGAAAATGAACACAGGAAGAGATGCGGCTGTGCATATATTATCAGAGCCCCTTCTCCTGGCAGGGGTTAGAAGAGATTAGAGTTTGTTAACACATGCGGCTTTTTGAAATATAAGGTGTATCTTTCAAGGGATACTTTTAATTTGCACTTTGCTGCTGGTGTGTAGTTAGGAGAGGGGAACAGTCATATGGTGCATTAATTCCTGTCACACAGGACTGGGCCCCCTACCCCCAGGCATGGCTGGGACTGGGGACCAGCAGAAACGAGAGAAGCTGAGGCTTCTTGCTTGACCATGTGTCTGGCTGGAACACTGCTCACCACCCACCACCCAAGACTTGGGTACCATCCTTGTCAAGGAGTGACTTCCCTTCCAACCTGGCTTGGCCATTTGAAGAGGTGCTCCTGTCATCTTGAGTGTGGAAAATGATTGTATTTGTCAGGCTTTTCCAGAGAAAAAGAATCAATAGTATACATATATATGCCTACACACACTACTTTGTATGTAATATATAATATATGTGTAAATACTTATATGATATACATATAAAATATGAGATAATATAATATAAAATTATATATACATATATAAAAGAAGATTTATTACAAGCAATTGGCTCACACATCATGCAGACTGAGAAGTCCCATAGTCTGCTGTCTGTAAACTGGAGACCCAAGAAAGCTGGAGGCATAATTCTGGTCTGAAGTCAAAATTAATGAAAAAAAAATCCCTACAGTGAATCAACTATCAAAATTTTTAATAAAAACAGGCTCAGTGTTACTGATTTTTCTTTTGCTTCTGGCTTCAATGCGGCTCAGCTGGGCACTGACCCAGCCAATGCCATTCTGCGAACAGAGACCTTTCTCCCTGATGTTGCTTCCTTGCCAAGGGAAGAAGAAGAGACCATAACGTAGCAGCTGGGCCCAGGCCAGAGTGATAGCTTCTGACTCCAAGCCTGTTGCTGAGACTTCGGTTTAATACACTGAGCATTATCTCTTCTACTAGTTTAGTCCCTAAGTCATGTCCGACTCTCGTGATCCCATGGACTGTAGCCTACCAGGCTCCTCTGTCCATGGGATTCTCCAGGCAAGAATACTGGGGTGGGTTGCCATTTCCTTCTCCAGGTCCTAGCTCAGTGTAAAAGGAACTAGCCAATCGGGAATGTTCTCATCGTACCTGGGCAAATGTGCCAAGGTCATCATTTTTTAAAATATAATTTTATTTATTTTTATGTATGGCTGCTCTGGGGTCTTCATTGCTTTGTGCAGGTTTTTGTGGGTTAGAGTCCATGGGGTCACAAAGGGTCAGACATGACCGAGCGACTGACATTTTCACTTTTTCACTTTTCAGTTGCAGTGAGCAGGGCTACCCTTCGGTGACATGCCCCGGCTTCTCATCACAGTGGCTTCTCTAGTTGCAGAGCACAGGCTCTAGGGCACGGACTGAGCAGCTGGGTGCATGGGCTTAGTCACTCTGCGGCACATGGGATCTTCCTGAATCAGGGATCAAACCAGTGTCTCCTGAGTTGGCAGGTGGATTCTTTACCACTAAGCCACCAGGGGAGCCCTAAGATCATCATTTGAGAAGTCTTCTCAGATGTTTTGGAGTCAGGACTGCTTCCTTTGTAGGACTTTGGGGGGTGGCCATGAATAAGAATCCATGCAGGTCTGTTCTCTGGGACAAGGGTTGGGGGTCTGAGGACAGCATTTTATGGAGCCTGGTGGATACTTTGTCCTCTTAGCATCCTACATGGGGCTCTGGGCCTTAACACCTAATTGCACTTCTGTCAGTCAGACTTCCTTCTGGTACATGATTTTAAACCCTCTTGAGTCAAAGTGTAAATGATTAAAAATCTGCAAGTACTGTGGGTGACAGTACTAGTTTGAGTCTTTGATCTTTGCGAAAAGAAATAGTGCAACAATAGGTACCAGGCAAGATGGAAGGGAGGCAAAAATAGCAGTGTTTTCTGCTGGTGTGAAAGCCAGCCATAATATTATGATTCAATTCCGTTCAGTCACTCAGTTGTGTCCAACTCTTTGCGACCCCATGGACGCAGCACGCCAGGCTTCCCTGTCCTTCACCAACTCCCAGAGCTTGCTCAAACTCATGTCCATCGAGTCGGTGGTGCCATCCAACCATCTCATCCTCTGTCATCCCCTGTTCCTCCCGCCTTCAATCTTTCCCAGCACCAGTATCTTTCCCAATGAGTCAGTTCTCTGCATCAGGTGGCCAAAGTATTAGAGTTTCAGCTTCAGCATCAGTCTTTCCAATGAGTATTTGCCGGGAGCCAGCGTGAGGAACTCCGCCCGTGGCAAAGGTCATGAGGAAGGAGGCTTGGCATACGCAAAGGTGGGATCGAGACTCAGGAGTCCCCCTGGAAATTCTCGAGCATCTACCCCCAAAACCAGAGTCTGCCTACTTTACTGCTTTGTGCTCTCACCTACACCTCTGACTTTATGGGGGGCTGTCCCCCACCACCATCTCTCTCTCTGAAAAAGAGTTAACTTACAGCTCCAGTTAATAAAAATTCCTGGGCGTGACAAGAGTGTTTCAACTCACAAACTCCTTTGGAAGTTCTCTAGCCTGCCTGAACAGGTTCTTCCGGCCACATGTGATTGTTCAGAGCCTCCCAACCGTGAGAGGCATGAGATGTTCTAAACTGTCTAAATACAGATCCCTTTGAGCAGTTAAAAGATTGATTAGAAATTGTATTGGTGAATGGTTTTTCACTTTTTGGGCCAATGTTTCCTGCTAAGTTTCCATATCCCTTACCTACTGTGTCCCTGGGAGTGTATTGATTAATATAGTTGGTGTATAGGAATGT
>NW_011494677.1:4699336-4700153 GCF_000754665.1 Bison bison bison | reverse complement strand
CTCTCCCATCCATACATGACTCCTGGAAAAACCATAGCTTTGACTAGATGGACCTTTGTTGGCAAAGTAATGTCTCTGCTTTTTAATATGCTGTCTAGGTTGGTCATGACTTTTCTTACAAGGAGCAAGTGTCTTTTAATTTCATGGCTGCAGTCACCATCTGCTGCGATTTTTCAGCTGAAGAAAATAAAGTCTCTCACTGTTTCCATTATTTTCCCATCTGCTTGCTATGAAGTGATGGGACTGGATGCCATGATATTTACTTTTCTGAATGTTGAGCTTTAAGCCAACATTTTTACTCTCCTCTTTCACTTTCATCAAGAGGCTCTTTAGTTCTTCTTCTCTTTCTGCCATGAGGGTGGTGTCATATGCATATCTGAGATTATTGATATTTCTCCCGGCAATCTTGATTCCAGTTTGTGCTTCTTCCAGCCTGGCATTTTGCATGATGTACTCTGCATATAAGTTAAATAAGCAGGGTGACAATAAACACTTTGAGGTACTCCTTTCCTGATTCAGAAACAGTCTGTTGTTCTACGTCCAGTTCTAACTGTTGCTTCTTGACCTGCATACAGATTTCTCAGGAGGCAGATCAGGTGATCTGGTATTCCTGTCTCTTCAAGAATTTTCCACAGTTTGTTGTGATCCACAGAGTCAAAGGCTTTGGAGTAGCCAATAAAGCAGAAGTAGATGTTTTTCGGAATTCTCTTGGTTTTTATGATGATCCAACAGATGTTGGCAATTTGATCTCTGGTTCCTCTGCCTTTTCTAAAACCAGCTTGAACATCTGGAAGTTCACGGTTCACATATTGCTGAA
>NW_011494677.1:4698512-4699236 GCF_000754665.1 Bison bison bison | reverse complement strand
TAAATCACCTAAACTTTTGCATATGATAAGTTTGCAGGAAGAAAGCCTGGCTTACTGCTGACTCTACCCTTCCCCCATTATCCTCTATGCACAACTTAAGGTATAAAAAACTACTTTAGAAAATAAAGTGCAGGCCTTGTTCACTGAAGCTTGGTCTCCCCATGTCGTTCTTTTGCTCACCTTCTGGCTGAATTCCCATCTGGAGAGTGGAGGCTCGTCAAGCCTACTAATTTTGCCTGGGCTTCTGAGATCTGACTGGGGAGGCCTTAGTGTCTTCTCTCCTTCGGGAGAATGGGAGGATGCCTGCGGCCTACGTAGGTGATGCATATTCCTTGTTTTGGAATTTTATTGGCTTTCCACGTAAACCAAGTTATTCAGCCTCTTTTCTTCACTGAATTTCTTCACTGAGCTATCCTTATTTAACCACTCTTTATATCTTTAATTCTATCGTATCCTGATCACCGAAGCCGTCTCCCCTTCGAATTCCCTGGATCCACTGGGGCTGGACCCCAGCAAGTATTCAGGACTGCTTTCCTTTAGGATGGACTGGTTGGATCTCCTTGCAGTCCAAGGGACTCTCAAGAGTCTTCTCCAACACCACATTTCAAAAGCATCAATTCTTCAGCACTCTGCTTTCCTTATAGTCCAACTCTCCCATCCATACATGACTCCTGGAAAAACCATAGCTTTGACTAGATGGACCTTTGTTGGCAAAGTAATGTCT
>NW_011494677.1:4694905-4698412 GCF_000754665.1 Bison bison bison | reverse complement strand
CACTTGACTTCACATTCCAGGATGTCTGGCTCTAGGTCAGTGATCACACCATCGTGATGATCTGGGTCATGAAGATCTTTTTTGTACAGTTCTTCTGTGTATTCTTGTCACCTCTTCTTAATATCTTCTGCTTCTGTTAGGTCCACACCACTTCTGTCCTTTGTTGTGCCCATCTTTGCATGAAGTGTTCCCTTGGTATCTCTCATTTTCTTGAAGAGATCTCTAGTCTTTCCCATTCTATTGTTTTCCTCTATTTCTTTGCATTGATCACTGAGGAAGCTTTCTTGTCTCTCCTTGCTCTTCTTTGGAACAATGCATTCAAACGGGTATTTCTCTCCTTTTCTCCTTTGCCTTTAGCGTTTCTTCTTTTCTCAGCTATTTGTAAGGCCTCAGTCAGACAACCATTTTGCCTTTTTGCATTTCTTTTTCTTGGGGATCGTCTTGATCACTGCCTCCTGTACAATGTCATGAACCTCCATCCACAATTCTTCAGGCACTCTCTCTCTCAGATCTAATCCCTTGAATCTATTTGTCAATTCCAATGTATAATTGTTTTTGCCTACTGTATAGAGATTCTCCATTTTAGGCTGCAAAGAATATAACCAATATGATTTTGGTATGGACCATCTGGTGAAGTCCATGTGTAGAGTCATCTCTTGTGTTGTTGGAAGAGGGTGTTTGCTATGACCACTGTGCTCGCTTGGCAAAACTCTGGGAATCCCAAAGGCAAAACTTTGTCCTGCTTCATTTTGTACTCCCAGGCCAAATTTGCCTATTAGTCCAGGTATCTTTTGATTTCCTACTTTTGCATTCCAGTCCCCTATAATGAAAAGGACATCTTTTTTGGGTGTTAGTTCTAAAAGGTCTTATAGAGACCTATAGAACTGTTTAACTTCAGCTTCTTCAGCATTACTGGTTGGGGCATAGACTTGGATTACTGTGATATTGAATGGCTTGCCTTGGAAATGAACAGAGATCATTTTGTCGTTTTTGAGATTGCATATATTCTGATTAGTTGACATTTTTTAAAAAAGATGCAGGCTCTCATGCCATTTGGGACTTGGTAGCTCTCCTCAATGTTTTCCATAAGAATATCTTTGACAGGGACTCCAGTTCAGTTCAGTTGCTCAGTCGTGTCCAACTCTTTGTGACCTCAAGGACTGCAGCAGGCCAGACCTCCCTGTCCATCACCAACTCCCGGAGTTTACTCAGACTCATGTCGATAGAGTCAGTGATGCCATCCAACCATCTCATCCTCTGTCATCCCCTTCTCCTCTGGCCTTCAGACTTTCTCAGCATCAGTGTCTTTTCCAATGAGTCAGTTCCTTGCATCAGGTGGCCAGACTCCAATATTTTGGCCACCTGATGTGAAGAACTGACTCATTGGAAAAGACTCTGATGCTGGGAAATATTGAGGGCAGGAGGAGAAGGGGTTGACAGAGGATGAGATGGTTGGATGGCGTTGTTGACACAATGGACATGAGTTTGAGTGAACTCTGGAAGTTGGTGATGGACAGGGAGGCCTGGCATGCTGCTGTCCATGGGGTCATAAAGAGCTGGACATGACTGAACAATTGAACTGAACTGCACTGATTGTTGTTGATAACAATAAAGCAAGTGTGTTTTTTATTTATTTATTTTTCTATTGGAATATAATTGCTTTACAGTGTTGTGATACTTCCTGTTGTACAACAACATGAATCAACTATATATATACATTTATCCCCTCTCCCTCTTGGATCTCCTTCCCACCCCCATCCCACCCCTCTAGGTCATCACAGAACCCCAAGCTGAGCTCCCTGTGTTCTACAGCAACTTCCCACTAGCTATCTATTTTGTACATGGTGGTGTATATGTATCAGTTTCCCAATTCATTCCACCCTCCCATTCCAATAGCCAGGACATGGAAACAATCTAAATGTCCAACAACAGGTGAATGGATAATGAAGATGTGGTGTATATACATGACAGACTATTACTCAGCCACTAAAAGGAACAAAATGGGGTCATTTATAGAGACATGGATGGACTTATAATCTGTAACACAGAGTGAAGTAAGTCAAAAAGAGAAAAACAAATATTGTGTATTAACCCATAAATGTGCAATCTAGAAAGGCAAATGTTTTGCAAATGATGAATTATCTCACAGGTTCATCCAGCCTTTGAAATAACTCTGTGAGATAAGAAACGTCATTCCTGTTCTACTGATGAGAAACCTGAGGTTCAGAAAGAATAAGTTATTTGCTCAGTCATACAGTGAATCTCCAAGTGGTAGAATTGAGACTCAAACCGAAGTCAGCCAGCTACACATTCCTGACTCTTTAAGACTGAGACTTCTTCAAAACCACATTCTGACAGCACTTATGCCCATAATGACCCAGCTCAAGCTAGAAAGCTCTTAGATACAACTCTTTAAAGTGTGGCCCATTGAGACAGGAATGGTCCAAGAATACCATGTGGCAAGTAGGGTTTCCTCATGGAGACTTCAGCTTTATTGAGCATGTTGGAATATCTGCATAGATTTCTTTCCTCTGGCAGTCCTGGAGAGTGGTATTTCAGTAGGGAAGATGGCATATCAGACTCTGGAGAATGAGTCTATTGAGACTCTGCTCTTGAGGGATATGTGTGTGTATGTTAGTCAATCAGTCATGTCTGACTCTTGTGACCCCACAGACTGTAGCCCGCCAGGCTCCTCTGTCTATGGGATTTCCCAGGTTAGAATACTGGAGTGGGTTGGCCTTTCTTTCTCCAGAGGATCTTCCCGACCCAGGGATTGAACCTGGATCTCCTGCACTGTAGGTGGATTCTTTACCATCTGAGCCACCAGGGAAGCTGCTCTTAAGGTACTTTTCTGTTTTCAGCTTCCAAGTCTGCTGAGGCTGACCCTTAGGAGCCTTGGAAATTCCCACAAAGCTGGAATCACACTATCTTCTTACCTGGGCAGCAGCAGATGCCTCATGCGTACTCAGCAAAAGGCAGAGCTAAGGGGAAATGCCTTGGAGACTTTGGTTAATAGATCAATTAGCTCATATTTGGGGAGACATGACTTGCCTGCAGTATTTATCTATCTGTGAGTGTTAACAAGCTAGATCGTTATGGGAATACACAAGTGTAATAAGCGACTCCAACTCAGAGGTGACCCGATATTTTCTTTCACAGAGACATTATTTGCTAGGTTTGGTTTTCTTGTGATCTCACAGAAACACATTTCTTCTGCAATCCCTTCTTTGAAGAAATAATATGTCAAACCCAGAATCTGGCACCAAAGCAAAGATTCCTTTTACTTTCTGCATTCTGATACTTGCCAGAGTAGTAAAACTGGGATCGGATTTCAAGTTTCTACAAAGGGAGAACAGGGAAAAAACGTAGAAGAAAACAGAAGGTATCCTTGCTTAAAAATAAACTAGCTGCTGGTGGACTTCTCTGGTGGTCCAGTGGTTGAGAATCAGCCTGCCAATGCACGGGACACGCGTTCGACCCCTAGTGCGGGAAGATCCCCCAAGCCTC
>NW_011494677.1:4675150-4694805 GCF_000754665.1 Bison bison bison | reverse complement strand
CCCAAGCCTCGGGGCAACTAAGCCCGTGTGCCACAACTACTGAGCTGGATCTCTAGAGCCCGGGTCCGTCACAAGAAAAGCCCCCTCAATGAGAAGCCCGCACATCACAGCTAGAGGGTAGCCTGTGTGCAGCAACAAAGACTCAGCACAACCAAAAATAAATAAAATTTTAAAAGAAAAAGTTTTTAAAAACTTTGCTGGTGGTGCAGGGGTGGGGGGCATGGGGGGTGGAGGGTGGAAACAATGACCTCATTCTTCATTCATTGATGATGTCTTTTTACAAATAAAGGAAAAGCTTGTAGCCTCCTTAGCACCGTATGTAGGTACACCGTCCTCTGAAGGATAATTGTGCTGAGAGGAGGGAAAATGAAGATTGGAGTAAAAGGACAAAAAGTGAGATTGGAATTTTGAATCCTTCTACTTTACAGTAGGTGGCGACACGGTACCTTTAACATAGTTGACACATAATTTCTTCATATTTTTATTATCTTATGCCTTTCTCCCTCACAGCATATTTCTGTCTGTAATTATAGATTTTGCCATCATACTCAGCATGTATATGGAGATAGTTATTGAGGGAATTATTTTCTTAGTATTTCAAAAGAAAACTGAATTTTAAAAGGTAGAGGGATGTTCTGGAAGCTACATTTCAGAATAACTAATAATACCAGCCAACTGGGCTTCTGTCACATTTTCCCATCTTTTTTACTTATGTTGAGTTTCTTCTACTTCAATCCTAATGACACATGAGCAACTGGGGATTTTTTTGCTTTTTGTTATTTAAAGAAATGGAAAAGTCTTCTTATTATCTAAAAGAAAATAATGCCATTTCTCTTCTCTCAGCTGATGACTTGAACCGCTACATCTTGAGAGTGTGTGGACAAGCAAGCATGTGGGTGTACACACACACTGCATTAAAAGCAGTCACCTTGACCTCTTTCTAAAACATAATTTTCCCCTCTGTGTTTAAGTCTTTCTATTTCTTGCTCTTTCTTAGCCTTACCTGTCTTCCAGATGTTCTAAACCTTTACATTGGGTTCTACACATTTTCTGCTAGGAAAAAAAGTGGGGGCTGACTGAGCTTCAGAATCTTCTCCATCTACCTTCCAGCTGCCTAGGTAACGCAGCTCTGCCATGCTAGTTTAGTTTCAGATATTTTTACCCTGTCAACTTATGGGTTACGCTTCTTCAAGACTTGGCAAAGTGTCTGATTGGTAAGGAAAAAAAAAACAGTAGATTGACATTAACGCTCGACACATGCTTTTTGTCAAACACTTGCTTACAACACTTGTCATAGCTATTGCCTTTTGTCTTAAAATGCTTAGTCCATTCTTAAAAATATTAAAAATGGAAACATTATCTCTGCCTGCTCAAAGAAAGACTGTCTCTGTTAGCATTAGTCGTAAATGGATGAATGGAATCTGTTAAATTTACTAAAGGTCTTTCGGTGTTTTCTACCTTTTGGATCTTTATTACCTTTTTGTTTTCCATTCAGACAGAAGGGTGTTGCTTGTGGAAGGCATAATTTAACTCTGAAGAATTTTTCTGGAAGCCTGGCTCCTATAAAAAATTTCTTCTGCTTAATAAACTTGATCAGATTTTAGCCTCAGGATAGGGTGCTGGATCAATCTGTCTTTGTCTTTCTCCAATCTTCTGTCTCTCCTCTCTCCCCCTCTTGCATAATCTTCCTCATTATCAAATTATTTCTGTGATTCATGTCTTTCCTTACTCCTTTTCATCGGACAACAAGCATCTGCAACCCACCTGCCCGAGCAAGGGAATTCCAGAAGCCTTCCTAGACCCAATAGAAAAAAATTCAGAGACAGTGATCTCATGGCTCTTTTGCCAGTTGGATCACCAGTACTGTCAGCTCCTTTGTCTCCCTTACTAGATCCCCATGAGGACCAAAGGTGTTAGAACAGTTCCCGTGCTCACCAAACTGTGTGCTGGGCTTAGTCTCTCAGTTGTGAACGACTTTTTGCGACGTCATGGACTGTAGCCCTCCAGGCTCCTCTGTCCATGGGGATTCTCCAGGCAAGAATACTGCAGTAAGTTGCCATGCCCTCCCCTAAGGGATCTTCCTGACCCAGGGATCAAACTGGGGTCTCCTGAATTGCAGGTGGATTCTTTATCAGTTGAAATACCAGGGAAGCCCAGTGAGGCTGGCCAAATTGCAAAGTTAATATGTGGAGCAGAGAAAAGGTTACTACAAAGGACATGCAAGGAGACAGGTGGCTCTTGCCCTAAAAACCCATGAGCTCCTGGAAGTGTTTCAGCAGAGCATTTTTAGAAGCCAGATGAGGGAGGTGGGGTCTTAGGTTCTGTGATCAACTTGTACACTTTTCTCTGATTAGCTAATGATGAGACATAGCAGGTGGTGTCACAGGGGTTAACATTATCAGTCCTTAGGCTCCAGGATGTCTGGGGCCATCTGCTCAAGGTCATCAAATAGTTAACATCTTCCATTTGGTGGGGGGATTGTCAAATCGGCAAAACAACTCAGGAAATGTACACCAAACACTATTATCTATTCAATAGGTACTTCAGAGAGGAGCTAAAGCAGAGGATATGCAGGAAGACCTCTCCCCGCCCCTCTCCCAAGGCCTCAAGGGGTCCTTCTCCCTTAGGCATATGATATGTCAGCAAAAGGAATTAGATGTGACCACCATGATTTATTCCTCCTCTGGACTCTTTTGTTGCTGTTGATTTCATCACTGTCACACTTTCTAGTCACCTCTGCAGCTGCTAAAGTTCCTGGCATTTTCTCTGAGAATATGGTATGTCTCTAGACTTAACTTCACCAACAGTACAATAAACATCTGAGTAGCATCAATTTCTTTAACATCCAGAGTTACTAAAAAAGTTATTTGGGTTTGCCAAATTTGAAAAATATAGTTATAACTTAAAATGTGATTTCTTGAAGATTTAAATTAAAATGTACCTTGATAATTCTCCAAAAGAAAAAAAAAGCCCTTTAAGCAATTGTAATCAATGGTATGTTGGAGCAGACTCATACCGGAGAGCAAGACCAGATAATTAAACTTTCAGGAATTTTGGGAGCAAGTTGTAAACTACTGACATTACTAAAAATTAAATTAGATAGAAATTAGAAAGAAATTATATCAAAAACAATTGCAATGAAAACTCAAACTCCTTCCTAATTGTTTTACTACATTTTACTATTATAGGTCCTTTCCAGTTTTTAAGGTCTATTTTTCACAAAATGAAAAGTGAAAGTGTTAATTGCTCAGTCATGTCCAACTCTTTGCAACTCCATGGACTGTAGCCCACCAGGCTCCTCTGTCCATGGAATACTCTAGAAGTATTGGAGTGGGTTGCCATTCCCTTCTCCAAGGGATCTTCCTGGCCCAGGGATCAAACTCTTATCTCCTGTTGGACAAGCAGATTCTTTACCATCTGAGCCACCAAGAAAATACTGTATAACATTATTAATGACACATCTCTTCCCAGTTCTGCATTGCGTAAAGTTTTACATTGGTTGCTTGAAATGGGTCATTGTGAACCTATGGACATGGCCAAAATTGATAAATGTTACAAATCAGGACTTTTTCCTGAGAGAGCTGCTTTTTTAGCATTTATCATCATGTCCTGTATGTGATTATTCCTATTCTAGAGATATGAAAGCAGAGGCTCAGAGATTAAATAGTGAATACACTAAGACATGTGTGTAGGGGTAATTTATCCAGGATTGCAGAGGTAATTAACTAGATCAATGTTGTAAAATGGAGCATTTCCTGCCATATCAGTAAACAAGGATGTCATAGCCTCTAGCGATTTCAGGCCTCCAAATAAGAATTTCTGACCCTGGAGGGTGGCCAAAAGGGAGAGCAAAGCCTGTGATCCTGTAGCTGTTGGCTGCTGCTACTCCATAAGGTAGGAACTAAGGATGTGAAAAACCAAGAAGCCGAGAAGCAGGAAGCTGGCCCTAGATAGCTGAGATGCATATGGAAGAAATGATTTCAGTGAGCCCAGAAGCTTGCCTCTTCCCATACATAGAAAAGCACTAAATTCCTTAACTCGAGATATCTGGTTTTCCTTAATTAGCAATAATCTTTTGATATTCAGACTACCTGCCTCTTGCTGCAAACTTCTTTACAACCTCAGTCCTCCACTCACCCCTACCTCCCCCCACCCACCTCCTCTCAAAAGTGACGCCGAGAGGCTCTGTCCCAGGCTTGAAGTCCGAAAAATTCCCACCAAATAAACACAACTCTCCGTTTCTAGGTTGTGACTATTTTTAAAGTCAACAGTGTGAAACTTTGCATTGGTTTTACACGTCAACTCTGAGACTGGTATTTAGTGAACAATTGCTCTATGTCAAACACAGTACAAAATGCTCTTATATACACGGTCCTGAGATGAAGATAGATATTATTGCTCTTATAGATGAGGAAACTGGGGCACAAAATAATTAGATGATTTGTCCAAAACCTTAAAAAATTTTTTTATTTGTTTATTTTTGGCTGTACTGAGTCTCTGTTGCTGCTCATGGGCTTTCTCTAGTTGTGGTGAGTGGGGGCTATCCTCTATTGCAGTGCATGGACTTCTCCAGAGAACACAGTTTCGATCCCTAGTCTGGAAGATTCTATATGCCACAGTGCAACTAAGTCCCTGTGCCACAGCTATTGAGCCCATGTGTCCAAAATCCTTTTATCGAGTTCATCTTAGAGTCCATCTCTTCCTGGCCTCAGAATAGATGACCTACACCATGAGCTTCAAAACTAATAGGTCCAAATCTCGATGACATGTCCTCTTCAAAGGTTACTCCCATTAGAGAGAAAAATGTGCAAAAATGTGGGCCAGTCACGCAGAATCTTTAGCATGTATATGTCATTCTAGTGAAATGCTTTTAGAAGTTGGTTCCCTAGTGAAGGAAGGATTGGGAAACTTAGCCCTGTAAGAAAAATCGGCAGGGGAAATGTCAAATCACTCCAGTTCTTTGTCCTCAAGCTCTGACCCAATAATTCTGGGTCATTGGAAAGTGACCTAAAAATATAAAGACTCAAAATTTCATTCAGTTGGGTAAAGTTTCAAATGCAAACACCACTGCATCTCTGCATGACATTTAGTGTTTCCTTTTTTACTCCTCAGGTCTTTGAGTCCCAGGAGAACTCTTCAGGCAGGTTTTTTATGGACATACAAGCCAAATACTTTGAGAGTGTAAATAAAACAACAACAACAACAAAACACTTTCACTTTAGCTCATGGGACCCAACTGTTTCAGTTGCTGCAGCAGGTAGAACTTTAAAGACAAGCACAAACCAGAGGAGACCAGATTCTACATTAATGTTAGGTCTTCAGTTACAAGCTACTTTGGAGAAGAGTCTGCAGAACTTTAAATCCCAGCCTTGGTCCAAAAAAACAATACATGACTCAAAGCATCTTTCTTAGAATCGAGGGAGAATGCCACTGGGGCATGGTGGGTTTGTGGGTAAGGGGTCAGGCAGTTTTCCATTTTCTTGTACTGTTGATAACCTTGGATCTGTTCCTATGTATGTTAAGGGGTCATTTTGATTTGATTTCAGAATCTCCTAATGCGATAACAGATCCCCTTGCAAATACCACCTTATTTTTCTGCTATGAATCAGTTGCATACAATGGTGTGTGGGTACTCTTGCTGTTTAACTATACTCCAAACCTAGAGGCTTGAATCAATCATTTGATTTTGCTCACGGTTTTGTGGGTCAGGAGTTTGAGTAGGCTTGATTGGGCAATTTTCACTTGGGGATCTCCCACAAAATTGCAGCCAAATGGCAGTTGGGGCCAGCGTCCTCTAAAGTCTTGGCTGGGTTAGACCTGTAACACGGTTCAGTGTGCAGGTAGCTGTGGACGCTGGCTTCTGGCTCATCTGGGGTTGACAACCAGAGCTCTTATATGTAGTGTCTACAGCATGACAGTCTCAGAATCGTCAAGCATCTCACTTGATCCTTGGCTTCTTCCAGAGTCCCTATTCCAGGAGAATCAAGTGGTTATTGTGTGGCCTCCTGTCGCCTGGTCTCAGAAATCATGTAGCATTCTACCATGTGTAAAATAAACAGCTAGTGGGAACCTGCTGTATAGCACAGGAAGCTCAGCTTGGTGCTCTGTGGTGACCTAGATGGGTGGGATAGCGGTGTTAGGATGGAAGTCTAAGAGGAAGGGGATGTATGTACGCATGTAGCTGATTCACATCATTGTACAGCAGAAAGCAACTCAACAGTGTAAGCAACTGTACCTCAATGAAAAAAAGTCAGTGATATCCTTTCTGAATTCTATAGGTCTAAGCAGTCATAGACCAACCCAGATTCAAGAGAAAGGGGCATAGACCCTCCCTTCTTCAGTAGAGTAATGTCAAAGGATTTGGAATACAATCAAAATGCAGTTATAGGAATAATAACTGTATGAATTTGCTGATTATATAGAAATAGTAAAAACCACTGCAAAATTTAGAAACAATGAGTCAACTATTTAGCTTACTATTCTGCAACTAGTAATTTGGACTGGACTCGGCTGGGAGATTCTTGCACTCTTTGCTGGGTTTGCTCATGCATCTGTGGTCAGCATGCTGGCTCTGACTGATCTCTCTGAGGACTCTGGGCAGAGTTGACTCTGGTTTGTATGGACTCAGGTCTTCTGGTTGGCTACCCTTAGCCCCTTCCCATGGTGGAAAGAAGGTCTGAGTACTCTTGAGACCTCCTTGCAAAAGTGCCCCATCATCACCTCTGCAAGCCCAATTCCAGGGTGTGGGGAGATAAAGTGAAAGTTGCTCAGTCGTGTCCGACTCTTTGCGACCGAATGGACTGTACAGTCCATGGAATTCTCCAGGCCAGAATACTGGAGTGGGTAGCCTTTCCCTTCTTCAGGGGATCTTCCCAACCCAGGTCTCCCACATTGCAGGCAGATTCTTTACCAGCTGAACCATAAGGGAAGCCCGTGGGGAGACAGAATCTACCCTTTAATGGGAGTTGTACAGTCATTTCAAAAGGATCATCTGGATAAGGAGGGGGATACTTGCAGCCATTTAAAAACTAATCTATTACAGCAACTCATCCTCATGTAGTGTTGACTTTGCATCAAAAAAGTGTTCTGAGTATTCTAGATGTATTGGTCATTTGATCTTCAAAACAACCCTAAATGTGGGTTTTTTATGACATGATCCGTATTTTATGGGTGAGAAAACTGAAACACAGAGAACATATTATTAGGTGATGTATCAAGGTCACAGAGCTGGGAAATAATTAAAATAATATTCATGCCCAGGCAGGGTGGCTCTAGAGACCATGGTTGTAACTCCTACACTGGTAACAAAGTTTCTGTTTATAGGGGTGACATTGTGACAGCTAATTGGGGAGGGTTATTTCTGTATGCCAACAAGAGGGTCAAATACTACCAACACATGACATTTTGGTCAGTGCTGGTTCTTTTGACCACGCTCCATGTCCTTTTAAACTACTTTGTCTTATAAGTGACATTCAAGTGAATTCAGCTTGTATCATTAAAGCTACAATGAGATTTTATTACAGGCTTGAAAAAGCTAACAGAGGAAGTTTACAGTCTCTGAGTTGGGGGGTAGAGCTTGGTGCTTACTTAGTCTTATTTCCTCATTTATCAAGTGAGGGAGTTAACTAAGTGATCTGGTTTCATGACATTCTAAAAGTCCCATTAGCATCCCAGTTGTAAGTTGATCTAAAGCTCTTTAAGGATTATCTATAGTAAGCATAAGGAATGTACTACAAACAGCAGGATGGTATTTCCAGTTTTTGATTTTCTGTACAGGAGTCCCCTCTTATTCATGGTTTCAGTTACCCATGATCAACCATGATCTGAAAATACTAAATGGAAACTCCAGAAATTAACGTTTTCTAGGTTTTAAAATGTGAGCCATTCTGAGTTGTGTGATGAAATCTCATGGGATCCCACCAGGTTCCACCCAGATGTGAATCATCCCTTTGTCCTGTGTATTTGACCCTATTAGTCACTTAGCAGCCTGGATCATTGATCAGACTCATTGTCAGTATTGCGGTGTTGGTGTTCAAGTGACCCTAATTTTAAGGAATAAAGACCCCAAAGACAGGAAGAGTGACGCTGGAAATCCGGTTGTGACAAAGAGAGGCCGTAAAGGTCTTCCTGTAAGTGAAAAGATGAAAATTCTTTACTTACCTAGAAAAATGCTCAAAAATTGCATCTTGAGGTTGCTAAGAGCTATGTGAAGAACTAATCTTCCATCCATGAAGTTGTGAAAAGGGAAAAAGAAATTTGTGCCGTTATTGAGGTAGCACCGCAAACTGCAAGTGGTGGCCGCAGTGAGGGGTAAGCTTAGTTAAGATGGAAAATTCTACAAGATATTTTGAGAGATACCACATTCACTAAACTTTTTATTACAGTACATTATTATAATTTTACGATCTTACTATTTATTAGTTATTATTGTTAATCTCTTACTGTGCCTAATTTACAAATATCATGGGTCTGTATATAAAGGAAAAAAGTATATAATAGGGCTTGGTACTATCTGGGTTTCAGGTATCCACTGGGAGTCTTAGAATGGATCCCTTGTGGATAAGGGCAGGGACTCCTGTATATTCTTCAAAAATGTCTTAAACCATCTCCTTTTCTAGTTCCTAGAAACACATGTCCTGCTGATAATTAGAAATCAATGATTTCTTTACAAAACGTAGCCCTTGAGAAACAGGGTATTCGTATGATGTGTTGATGGATGTTTGGATAGGCATTACAATGATTACTGCTTTAGCAAAATAATAATGATGATAACAATAATGATACTGATGGGACAGTGCAATTAAGAAGAGAGGTACAGGGACTTTCCTACTGGTCCAAAGGCTGCACTCCCAAAATAGTGGGCCTGGGTTCAATCCCATAGCCAGGGAACTAGATCCCACATACCCACAAAGAAGATCAAAGATCCCCACGTACCGCAATTAAGACGTGACACAACCAAACAAATAAATAGATATTTAAAAAAAAGAAGAGTGGTACAAAGGAGAAGACATGAAAAGAGAGGGAAGTGTATGAGATAAAAATGAGAAAACATGGAAGTAGCTCAAAATGACATCTTTTGGCTCATATAAAGGTTTTGGTGGAGCTGACTTCAGAAATGGTCATTGACATGGGGGTTGTTTGCCAAGTGCTAGTGTCCTCTGGGGACTTCCCAGGTGGCTCAGTGAGAAAGAATCTGCCTGCCAGTGCACGAGACGTGAGTTCAATCCCTGGGTTGGGAAGATCCTTTGGAGGAGGAAATGGCAATATCCACTCCAGTATTCTTGCCTGGAGAATCCCATGGACTGGGGAGCCTGTCTGGCTACAGTTCATGGGGTCTTAAAAAGTCAAACATGAGTTAGCCACTGAGCATGCATGCAGTGTCCTCTGCGGAAAGATATCTGTCCTTCAGAGGTGGGTTTTCTGACTGGTCAAGCTGGAGGTACCTTAAGGGAGATTGAAGAGCCTGGAGGGCATTGGATAATGCTTTCCCTTACCCTTGTCACCTGGAAACAAGAGGCTCAGCATCTCCATCATTTTATAGGTACTTGTTTTAAAAGAAAGGTGCAGAAATGATCTTTTACCTACACAAGTACAGGCAAGACCACAGGGTGACGTTGTAGAAAGAGCAGTGTGTCATAGAGAGTGAGGAAAATGCTTGTATAGACACTTGCCATTTAATCTCACTGAGCCTTCATTTTCTCATAAGTGGGAAGTAGGTGTCAGATTGGGGTGGGTGGATGGGTGATTGGAAAGATACTGCCCTGGATGAAAAATAAAATCATTTTCTACAGATGTTCTGACTATTAAACTGATGACAAAATTCTAACTTCCTCATTATGGCATTCTAAACTAATGCAGAACCACTAATGTTATAAACACGTAAAAAATTGTTCACCATTCATTTGTGAACGACTCTTTGCGACCCCGTGAACTGTAGCCCGCCAGGCTCTTCTGTCCATGGAATTTTCCGGGCAAGAATCCTGGAGTGGGTTGCCATTTCCTTCTCCTGGAAACATGTAGAAAAGCATGTCTCAACCAGCAGGTTTATAATGATCTGTTTACAAATTTCAGAAAATTTGCCAGCCTATATGAGCTGGCATAAGCACACATCAACACAATCCCAAGATGACAGAAATATTCATACCTAGACAAATCAGAAATGTCAAGTTGGTCCAAAGGTGTATAAATAGATACAAGACTTAGTGATTAGGGAATAGGATTTTAATGTCCATACAGAGTAAAAGATGTAGCTGTGGGTCCAGATGAGACCAATTGCTGGAACAGACATCAGCAAAGAGCTGGGGTCCCTAAGAGCTGCCCAGGTTGTTAGCTGAATGAGAAAACATTGTTAAGTCCCAAGAAATGGCATGGAAATATCCCCTTTATGTTTTGGGTGAGAGCAATGAACAAATCTCCAATTAAGAACTGAAGTTCAAAGCTCAGCCCTTGCCCAGGTATGGAATATCAATTTACACTCCACGGACAGACATGAATTCTAAGCTGATAAATTAAACATGTGAATACTGACCCTGGACAGGAGAATTCTCAGAGGTGCCCAGTAGAAGCAAAACAAAATTTCCCTTTAGAGCTTTTGTCTTATAGGAGGAAAAGGATTCACTCAGGAAAGAAATATTTGAGCTGAAGATAAACACTCATTCAAAAATTACACACTCCACGAGGAAATGAACTATAATGAAGGGATTCAGCAGATACAATGAACTGCAGAATTAGTATTCTAAGAACTTGAGAGAGTAAAATAATCTGAAAATATAAAAATTAAAAAATAATAGCAATTTTAAAATAGATAAAAATACAAGAAAAGAATGGTCATTAACAATTAGAGAAAATAAAATGTTGGAAAAGAATGTAATAACTAAAATTAAAAGCTCAATGGAGACTTCCACCTCTGGAAAGAGGGAGCATATGTACTTTCCTTATTCTTTTAAGCACAACTGAAAACTCTAAAAAAATACATATAATATGTACAATGTAATATAATTTTAATGTCATTAAATGATATATGTCATAATATTATATACTGTGATATTATTATATATGCTGTAATATTATATATTATGGGGGCTTCCCAGGTGGCTCAGTGGGTAAAGAATCTGCCTGAAATGCAGGAGATGCAGGCAGATGCAGCTTTGATCCCTGGGTAAGAAAGATCCCCTGGAGGAGGGCATAGCAATGCACTCCAGTATTCTTGCTTGGAGAAACCCATGGACAGAGGAGCCTGGTGGGCTACAGTCCATAGGGTTTGCCAGAGTTGCATATTGCTGAAGTGACTGAGTAGGTGTGCACATTAGATATTATTGTATATTATACATTGTAAGCATATTATTATATGTGATTATCTGACACACAAAATATTATACCATAAGACAACTCTGAAAGATGGAAAGAGTGAGGCAGGTGGATTAGGGCCCTAGGGCTCAAAGGAATGACATATTGGTGATTTCTCTAGGATTTCTTTTTGCCTTCTGTATTCAGACTCAGGGCTGAAGAAATTAATAACCTGGAAACGCCAATGATTATACACACAAAACTCCATACAAAGCTTGCTTGCTTAAGCCAAAGGACCAAGAAAGGGGCAGTCTAGCAAGACAGAAAACTGTAAGATAATAACAACTCTATCCCAGCCAAACACCACACTAAAAGAGTGTTCACACCCTCACCCTTTTGCAAAGGCTGAGTGAGGACCCTAGACTTTTACCCTCATTGGGCTGTAACAAGGAACCTCAATGACTCACTGTGGTAGTGTCAAAGTTGAATTGGAACTTTCATCTCCATGAGGTAGTAATGATCCTGTCCTGCTCCCCTCGTCACTGATGTCTGCAAAGACCACATGAGGAAACTTATTCCCAGCACTGATGAGAAGTCTTGCCTATGTGCTGGGAGTATGCCTAGAGGGTGCCTCGTGGAGACTCAGGCCTTTTACCATCATTAGAGGCAGTAGGACCACTCTTCCCCTGACCACGTGGTCAGTGGAGGCCACCGCAGGAGCCGGAACTCCTACCCTATCAAGCAAGTGTGACAAGTGCCAGTGCCACTGTCAGTGAGAGCTGAGGAGGGAACCCTGACTTCCAGGGTTAAATAAGACCCAGAGTCTCATAACAGAATATCCCAACCCACAGTTTCAATAAAAAATCACTGTCCTACCAAGAAACAGAAAAAGGTGAAACCAAATGAAAACTCCAATACTGTCACCAACGAAGGTTGCCAGCACTAAGATAACAGAGATGTTAGGGTTCTCTGACAAATATTTGAAAATCATCAGTATGAAAAATGCATCAGTGAACAATAACAACTAATTGAGATAAGTGAAAAAAAGTCTCAGAAAAAAAAAAGCCCAGAAAGTTTCAGCAAAGAAATAGAAAATATATGAAAAAAGGAAATTTTAGAACTGAAAAATGTAATAACTTGAAAAACAAAAAAAACCACCTGTTCTCAGCAGCAGATCCAGTTGCTGTAGAACCATTTGTTGAAAAGGTGCTTCTGAACCTTTGTCAAAAATTAAGTTCATTTATTTGTAAGAGTCTGTTCCTGAGTTCGGTTAGTTTATGTCTCTATCCTTCTGCCAATATAAACATAGTCTTCATGGCTGTAGGTATATAATATAACATATTTAAATTAGAAAGACTCATTCTTCAGACTTTATTTTTATTTTTCAAAATTATTGTAGCTTTTCTAGTTCCTTTTCCTTTTTATGTATATATATTTTACAATTATCTTGTCTATATACACACAATGTGTAAATACACACGAGGTGTAAATACACACGGGGTGATGTGTAAATACACATAAATGTGTAAATATACACAAGATGATGTAAGTAAAATCTGATGCTGTAAAGAACAAGGTTGCATAGGAACCTGAAATGGGAGGTCCATGAATCAAGGTAAATTGAAAGTGGTCAAACAGGAGACAGCAAGAGTGAAGAAATGAAGTAGCCCTTATAGTCAACAAGAGTCCAAAATGCAGTACTTGGGTGTGATCTCAAAAATGACAGAATGACCTCTGTTCATTTCCAAGGCAAACCATTCAATATCAGAGTAATTCAAGTCTATGCTGCCAACCAGTAATGCTGAAGAAGCTGAAGTTGAATGGTTCTATAAAGACCTACAAGACCTTTTAGAACTAACACCCCAAAAAAGATGTTCTTTTCACCATAGGGGGCTGGAATGCAAAAGTAGGAAGTCAAGAGATACCTGGAGTAACAGGCAAATTTGGCCTTGGAATACAAAATGAATCAGGACAAAGGCTAACAGAATTTTGCCAAGAGAACACACTGGTCATAGCAAACACCCTCTTCCAACAACACAAGAAAAGACTCAACACATGAGCATAACCAGATGGTCAATACCAAAATCAGATTGATTATATTATTTGCAGTCAAGATGGAGAAACTCTATACAGTCAGCAAAAACAAGACTGGGAGCTGACTGTGGCTCAGATCATGAACTCCTTATTGCCAAGTTCAGACTTAAATTGAAGAAAGTAGGGAAAACCACTAGACCATTCAGGTATGACCTAAATCAAATCCCTTCAATTATACAGTAGAAGTGAGAAATATCTTCAGGGGATTGATCTGATAGACAGAGTGCCTGGAGAACTATAGATGGAGGTTCATGACATTGTACAGGAGGCAAGGATCAAGCCCATCCCTAAGAAAAAGAAATACCAAAAGGCAAATGGTTGTCTGAGGAGGCCTTACAAATAGCTGAGAAAAAAAGAGAAGCTAAAGGCAAAGGAGAAAAAGAAAGATATACCCGTTTGAATGCAGAGTTCCAAAGAAGAGCAAGGAGAGATAAGAAGGTCTTCCTCAGTGATCAATGCAAAGAAATAGAGGAAAACAATAGAATGGGAAAAACTAGAGATCTCTTCAAGAAAATTAGAGATACCAAGGGAACATTTCATATGCAAAGATGGGCACAATAAAGGACAGAAATGGTATGGACCTAATAGAAACAGAAGATATTAAGAAGAGGTGGCAAGAATACACAGAAGCTGTACAAAAAAGATCTTCATGACCCAAATAACCACAACTATGTGATCCCTCACTTAGCACTAGACATCCTGGAAGACCCTAAGTGGGCCTTAGGAAGCATCACTACTAACAAAGCTAGTGGAGGTGATGGAGTTCCAGTTGAGCTCTTTCAATCCTAAAAGATGATGTTGCACTCAATATGCCAGCAAGTTTGGAAAACTCAGCAGTGGCCACAGGACAGAAAAAGATCAGTTTTCATTCCAATCCCAAAGAAAGGCAATAATAAAGAATGTTCAAACTACTGCACAATTGCACTCATCTCACATGCCACCAAAGTAATGCTCAAAATTCTCCAAGCCAGGCTTCAAGAGTACATGAACCATGAACTTCCAAATGTTCAAGCTGGATTTATAAAAGGCAGAGGAACCTGAGATCAAATTGCCAACATTCATTGGATCATTGAAAAAGCAAGAGAGTTCCAGAAAAACGTCTATTTCTGCTTTACTGACTACACCAAAGCTTTTGACTGTGTGGATCATAACAAACTGTGAAAAATTTCTCAAGAGATGGTAATTCCAGAACACCTGACCTGCCTCCTGAGAAATCTGTATGCAGGTCAAGAAGCAACAGTTAGAACTGGACATGGAACAATGGAGTGGTTCCAAATTGGAAAAGGAGTATGTCAAAGCTGTTTATTGTCACTCTGCTTATTTAACTTATATGTAGAGTACATCATGCAAAATGCCAGGCTGGAAGAAGCACAAGCTGGAATCAAGGTTGCCGGGAGAAATATAAATAACCTCAGATATGCAGATGACACCACTCTTATGGCAGAGAGTGAAGAAGAACTAAAGAGCCTCTTGATGAAGGTGAAAGAGGAGAGTGAAAAAGTTGGCTTGAAACTCAGCATTCAGAAAACTAAGATCATGGCATCTGGTCCCATCACTTCATGGCAAATAGATACGGGAACAATGGAAACAGTGACATTTTATTTTTTGGGGCTCCAAAAGCACTGTAGATGGTGAGTGCAGCCATGAAATTAAAAGAAACTTCCTCCTTAGAAGAAAAGCTATGACCAACCTAAACAGAATATTAACAAGCAGAGACATTACTTTGCCAACAAAGGTCAGTCTAGTCAAGGCTATGGTTTTTCCAGTGGTCATGTATGGATGTGAGAGTTGAACTATAAAGAAAGCTGAGCACAGAAGAACTGATGCTTTTGAACTGTGGTGTTGGAGAAGTCTTGAGAGTCCCTTGGACTGCAAGGAGATCCAACCAGTCAATCGTAAAGGAAATCAGTCCTGAATATTCATTGGAAAGACTGATGCTGAAGCTGAAACTCCAATAGTTGGCCACCTGATGCCAAGAACTGACTCATTGGAAAAGATCCTGATGCTGGGAAAGAGTGAAGGCAGGAGGAAAAGGGGACGACAGAGGATGAGATGGTTTGATGGTATCAACAACTTGATGAACATGAGTTTGAGTAGGCTCTGGGAGTTTGTGATGGACAGGGAAGCCTGGCATCCTGCAGTCCATAGGGTCTCAAAGACTTGGAGATGACTGAGCGACTGAACATACACACACAAAAAGATATGAGGTTTTGGTAAGAAATGCACTAAACCTGTCATCAATTTGAGGAGGTTTGAGTCTTCCAATCATTGAACAGGGCAATGAGTTTTCCTATGTTGAGTCTTCCAATCATTGAATATGGCAACTTTTTCCTTTATTTCAATATTATTTGATTACTTTTTTCTGAGTTTTATGGCTTTAAGCATACAGGTTCTGTAAATGTTTTCTAAGATTTATATGTAATTCCTTCATTTAGGGGGGAACAATGATAACTGCTGTCATAATTTAATCGTATTGATTGTATGTCAGTATTCATGTGCTCATTGTTAATATGTTGGAACTCAGTTAATTTTTTATTGTGTGTCATACATTTTTGTTGAGCTCAGTCATTAGTCCTGGAATTTTTTTCTGTAGATTTCTTCAGTTCAGTTCAGTTCAATTCAGTCCCTCAGTCGTGTCTGACTCTTTGCAACCCCATGAATCACAGCACGCCAAGCCTCCCTGTCCATCACCAACTGCCGGAATTCACTCAGACTCACGTCCATCAAGTCAGCGATGCCATCCAGCCATCTCATCCTCTGTCGTCCCCTTCTCCTCCTGCCCCCAATCCCTCCCAACAGCAGAGTCTTTTCCAATGAGTCAACTCTTCGCATGAGGTGGCCAAAGTACTAGAGTTTCAGCTTTAGCATCATTCCTTCCAAAGAAATCCCAGGGCTGATCTCCTTCAGAATGGACTGGTTGGATCTCCTTGCAGTCCAAGGGACTCTCAAGAGTCTTCTCCAACACCACAGTTCAAAAGCATCAATTCTTCAGCGCTCAGCCTTCTTCACAGTCCAACTCTCACATCCATACATGACCACAGGGAAAACCATAGCCTTGACTAGATGGACCTTTGTTGGCAAAGTAATGTCTCTGCTTTTGAATATGCTATCTAGGTTGGTCATAACTTTCCTTCCAAGAGTGAGCACCTTTTAATTTCATGGCTGCAGTCACCATTTGCAGTGATTTTGGAGCCCCCCAAAATAAAGTCTGACACTGTTTCCACCGTTTCCCCATCTATTTCCCATGAAGTGATGGGACCAGATACCATGATCTTCATTTTCTGAATGTTGAGTTTTAAGCCAACTTTTTCACTCTCCAATTTCACTTTCATCAAGAGGATTTTTAGTTCCTCTTCACTTTCTGCCATAAGGGTAGTGTCATCTGCATATGTGAGGTTATTGATATTTCTCTCTGCAATCTCGATTCCAGGTTGTGCTTCTTCTAGCCTAGCATTTTTCATGATGGATTTTCCAATGTATGAAATGGAGATTTTTTTTCCAAAATGTCTTTTTTATTCTTAAGTATAACATGTACTTTTACTATCACTTGATTTGATGAAATATTTAAAGAACATATATTTTTAAGAGCTTTTCTTTTTTCAGAGTGTTCCTTTTAAAAATAACCTCTATTTTATAAATGGGTGTCTTGATTCTTGGAGAAGGAAACGGCAACCCACTCCAATATTCATGCCTGGAAAATCCCATGGATCGAGGAGCCTGGTGGGCTACAGTCCGTGGGGTCACAAAGAGTCGGACACGACTGAGCGACTTCTATGTGTGTGTGTGTGTGTGTCTTGATTCTTGAGAAGATTGATAGTTTTTCTTAAGATCTACTCTCTTTGTCACTTTCAAGATACAATACAGTATTATTAACTACAGTCACCATGCTGTGCATTATATCCCCATGACTAATTTGTTTAACTACGAGCTCATACCATTAAAAAAAAAAACAAAACAGTTTCCTGTACCAATATTCTGTTTCCTTTGAACTCTTTTTTTCTTCTGATTTGTGTTAGTATTTTCATGTATTAAATTTCAATATCTGATGAGCATTGGTTGTCTGTTTTTTAATAGGAATGTGGTTCTAAAAAGTGTGTTTGAAGTGCTATGTTCACTGACGGGGATTATCAAAGTTGCCGATAAACCAGAATAAAAGTTTCAGAAATAGAGAGAGACATAAGAAAAGGCAGATTATAATTTTAAAGAAAGGATTATTGCTCTCTTCTTCTCTGTAAGGTTATACAGCTTCACCCATTATGTTAAAAATTTTTTTTCTAAATTAATTTATTTGGCTGCACTGGGTCTTCATTGCAGTTAAACAAATAAATTAAGATCAAATAAACTTGATCTTCATTGCAGCATGAGGGACCTTTTTTGTTTTTGTTTTTTTTTCTTTTTTAAAGTTGCAACATGTGGGGTCTAGTTCCCTGACCAGGGATTGAACCCAGGCCCCCTGCATTGGGAGTACAGAATCCTAGCCACTGGACCACCATGAAGTCTCTCCACCCATTGGCCTCTGCCTTAGTGGCTTTGAGCATGATCATGTGACATGCCTTGGCCAATGGGATGAGACGTGTCACATTTGAGCAGAAGGTTTGTGTTTGTGTGGTTTGACTGTGTCTGTCTCTCTGCTACCTCCACCAACAGAAAAGCCTTTCCATGGTTATGGATTCTCCTTCACTCTGGGTCATGGGATAAGAAAATTCATGGGGTACAGACGAGCCCAGTCCAGCTAGGTAATGACCAGCAGAGCTGAGGTCAACTATAGTCCTAATGACAAAATGAATGAGCAAGAAATAAGAGCCTTTTCGTATGTTACTGATGTATTGGGCTATTGTTATGATTTGAAAGAAAGCTGCCTAATAAACCAATAGGCTAATCTTAGGCTGTTTTTCTTATTCTATACACTGACCTTGAGGAATCTTATCCAACTAAAATACTGAAGACTCTAAATGTCTATTTGAAACTTTATCTTTCTTTCAAGCTTTAGACCTATATTTCCATTTGCTAACCTTAGCCCCAAAGTCATTCCTTTTAAAGAAACTTTTCTAAATCCTTTCTCTTTGTACTTGTCTAGCCAAAGTTACATGTTCCCACTCTATGTTTTACAATCACCTTTAACATGCCTTTATTTATAATATTTACCTCATTGTAATGCAATCATTGATTTTATATATGCTTTTTTCCACTAGACCAGATTGCCTTGAAAACAGAGACCGTATCATTAGAGCCTATAATCAGCTTGTGTCACATAGTCATGTTCATTAAATATTTGCTGAAATAATGTGATGGTAAAAGTAATATTAGATTCAAAAATAAATATTATCACAGTTTTAGAGAAATCTACATCTCCACATGTTGGAAAACTACTGTGAGACAACAAACATGGCTAAAAATAAGGAAAAAGAGGCACAATTTTAAAGTACAAGTTTTGTTTTATACTTAGATGAAAGCAGGTCATTTTCCATTAGAGGAGGGGCAGCCCCAAATATTCAGTACAAATTTATGAAATTCTATTGATTTTCCACCTTTTAAAAATCTACAATTTTATACTAAGTGCAGAGAATCTATTTTTTTTTTTTAAGAATAAATGGAAAGAAGAGGCTAAGAGGAAAGGGATATTTCACTGACAATCTATCTGTTAGACTGTATGCTATGTATTTTTTATTGTCATATTTCATTCTCTTAAGAACCCTTCATGGGTCTTTTTCAGTTATGGTTTTCTCAGGGTGTATGCCCAGTAGGGGGATTGCTAGATCATACGGTAGCTCTAATTTTAGTTTTTTAAGGAACTTCCATCTGTTCTCCCATTGCAGCACTATTTACAATAGCCAGGACATGGAAGCAACCTAAATATCCATTGACAGATGAATGGATAAAGAAGAGGTGGTATATATATACATATATATTACTGAAATATTCAATTCAGTTCAGTCACTCAGTCGTGTCCGACTCTTTGCGACCCCATGAATCGCAGCACACCAGGCCTCCTTGTCCATCACCAACTGCCAGAGTTCACTCAGACTCACGTCCATCAAGTCAGTGATGCCATCCAGCCATCTCATCCTCTGTCGTCCCCTTCTCCTCCTGCCCCCAATCCCTCCCAGCATCACAGTCTTTTCCAATGAGCCAACTCTTCGCATGAGGTGGCCAAAGGATTGGAGTTTCAGCTTTAGCATCAGTCCTTTCAGTGAACACCAGGGCTGATCTCCTTCAGAATGGACTGGTTGGATCTCCTTGTAGTCCAAGGGACTCTCAAGAGTCTTCTCCCTGTC
>NW_011494677.1:4664015-4674435 GCF_000754665.1 Bison bison bison | reverse complement strand
GTTGGCAATTTGATCTCTGGTTCCTCTGCCTTTTCTAAAACCAGCTTGAACATCAGGAAGTTCACAGTTCACATATTGCTGAAGCCTGGTTTGGAGAATTTTGAGCATTACTTTACTAGCATGTGAGATGAGTGCAATTGTGCGGTAGTTTGAGCATTCTTTGGCACTGCCTTTCTTTGGGGTTGGAATGAAAACTGACCTTTTCCAGTCCTGTGGCCACTGCTGAGTCTTCCAAATTTGCTGGCATATTGAGTGCAGCACTTTCACAGCATCATCTTTCAGGATTTGAAATAGGTCAACTGGAATTCCATCACGTCCACTAGCTTTGTTTGTAGTGATGCTTACTCAGCTATAAAAAGTGGAATTGGGTCATTTGTAGAGACGTGGATGGGCCTAGCGTCTGTCATACAGGGTGAAGTAAATCAGTAAGAGATAACTAAATATCATATAGTAGCGCTCATTTGTGGAGTCTAGAAAAATGATACAGATAAACCTATTTGCAGGGCAAGAATAGAGATGCAGAGGATGGGCATGTGGACATGGGGAGGGGGTGGGGGTGGGCTGAATTGGGAGATTGGGATTGCCATATATACACTACCCGTGTGAAATGGATGGCTAGTGAGGAGCTGCTGTATAGCACAGAGAGCTCAGCTCGGTCCTGTGTGCTGACCCAGATGGCTGGGATGGGGAGAGGGTGTGGGAGGCAGGCTCAAGAGGGAAGGGATATATGTGTATATATCGCTGATTCACTTTGTTACATAGCAGAAACTAACACGACATTTAAAGCAACTATACTCCAATGAATAAAAGAACTCTTCATGATATGTATGTGTAGACACAGACTGGAGTCCTGGACCACTGTCCTGGACTGGACCACTCTTCTACTAGTGAGTAGAACCAAGGTTCGAACTCTTGTGTCCTGATTTCTCATCTGGCAGTGTTTTGATGATTTACTTTGCTTTCTTTTTAAGAGCTCTTGCTCATGTGTGTACCAAGAGGCCATCGTCCTCCCTTATACACCACTATGAGAGGAAAGAAGATGAAATGTTATGATAAAATGTTAGTATTCTAGAGAGAAGACAATCAGGACCTAATCAGAATTTCATGGTTCCTTCTTCCTCAATGAACTGCTTGTTGATCTGATGCTTCCACATGTTTTCAGTGATCAGTCTGTGATTTATCATCCTGACATGAATATGGGTTTGAATGTTTAAACCGGAAAAGGAGTTTCCCTAGACAGAGAGAATGACCTAATTTTTAGCCATTAATAACATGTCCATTTCTATTTCCTTTCTGGCATCTGAAGGACTGCATTATAGGCTCACTGACCTGCTACATTTAATTTGAAAAACAAATCCTCTTTTGAAATCATGGTGATTAAACACGTTATTAGAAAAAGCAGGACTCTATTTTCACCCCTGGAACTAAAAATAGTGGCTAGGGTTTGACATGCTTTGGAATGAGAAGATATTATTAGAATATAAATTATTATGAGACTAGACAAGTGTTTGCATTTTTGAAACTACAGGTTGTTTTTATATACAGTGTTTTTGAGCAACAACCTTTGTGAAATACTTGAGTATTTTAAGAATAAGTTTAACAGTCTAATTGCATTTTGTTTCTCACCAGCTCCTTTTGGTTATGGGCTTTCCAAAAGCAGACGCTGAAGAAGATGAAAAAGAAAGTGAGATGCTTGGTCCAAGATGCAGTGGACACTTCAGCTGGAAGCACTAGACTCTGAGCTCTTTCAAATGATCTTCCTTACTTTTTCAAACACGTCATTACCCTCTGCTTACTCATTTAATTTCTTGCACATACATGTTTGTTGAAGATTATAAAAAATGTTACTGATTTCTTGATTTCATTGATTTCATATTGAGTATCTACTTTGTGTCTGTTGGTGGGATGTGTGTGTGTGTGTGTGTGTGTGTGTGTGTGTGTATGTGAGACAAGTACTATTAGGGACATGAAACATGAAAAATAGAGAGAGCAACTGAGGACATGAAGAAGAGGGTTGTTTTTTTTTAGATGGGGTATTCAAAGCAAGCTCACATCAAATGTGAGCCCAATCCTGCATTGTTAGAAAAAGTTACAGGAAGGACAAGGCACAGGTTCTAGAAGCAGAGGAAGCAGGAATTCTCTTAGAATATACAAGCAAAAGTTTTCTTCAATATTCAGGCCAGCGTTGCTGAAGTATGGGAAATGGGAAGAAGAGGTCAAAATGATTCCGAGCATGTAGGGAAATAATTGCAATGGGAGCTCACTGTGGAGGTTTAACTAGGAGATTGATCTAATCTGATACAAATGAAAAGTTCAAGTCTAAGAACTAAAGGCTTATTTATTTACCTATTTATTTATTTTTGTCTGTGCATGTAGCAGGTGAGATCTTAGTTACCTTACCAACAGCTGAACTGCCAGGGAAGCCCCATAAAAGCTAAAGGTTTACAGTCCCGATTTTATCACTGTTTTAAATTGAGGATCAGCGATAATGATGAAGAAGGTAGCACAATAATTTTGTGTCTTTTCTCCCATTTCCCTCTGGTGAGCCCATGGTTTGGCTGAATATTTTTGTTATGGCAAGAATCAAGCCTGCATGGAGCCTCTCTAGCCTGGTGGTTTGCCTGCATATGTCAATGAAGTCTGATGCCAGTTGGCGATAGAAATCAACACACTGTATTAGTTCAATCACTGGAGCGTCTGACTAAGGGTGGTGGACATCAAGTGAATTTGATGAATTGTGGAGTAATTCACTAACTGGCAGCTGGGACTAGAATGGAGCCCCAGACAGACTGAAAAGGTGACAGCCTTGCAAGCAGCAGTCCCTGGAATAACAGCTCATGAACTTTGCCTGCAGCCTCTGTTGGCTGGCAATAGCATGTGCTTTCAGCCATGTTGGCAGGGACCATGTGGCCATCTGTCCTACAGTATCGGGTTTCCGTGCTGTCATTCAGTGAAAACTGCTCACAGACCAAGCAGAAGGGAGAAATCTTTAGCATTCCCCACCTCTTCATCTAAAGAAGGAATGATTTCTGGGTGATCTGTGGACAGAATACAAGGTATCATCCTTCTGAGATTGCCTGGAAGTGGCAATCTGGGAAGTTAATGCAAATTTTAAGTTCAGAATGGCTGATTTGTAGTGGTTTGTAATAACCATCTCTGTGGTTATTCTGCAACTCATTAGGCTGCCAATGATGTCTATTGGAGGATATTTGCCTATTCATCTGATCTGCAATGTGATTCTTCCTCTCAGTGTTCTGTAGTACTAGGACACTGAGAAATACTCTGTTTCTCTCTGTGTGTATGATATTAAAAGTCTAAATCTACAGGACTAGTCTTTCCTGGTTAATCTCTAGGTATGATTCTGGAATTTCTTGTAGTTGTCTTATTACTGAAAGGCTATAAATAAATATTTTATCCAGTACTCTTTCTTGTAAGACAGGTAGAAGAGAGGCATAATCACCAACCCCCTTTCTGCAGGTTTAGAACCTGATAGCTAGAGGTTTGCTAACAGAGTTGCACAGAAAGGAATTAGTAAGTCATTAACAGGAAAATCAACTTTAACCTAGACAGCATATTAAGAAGCAGAGACATCACTTTGCCAACAAATGTCCATAGAGTCAAAGCTACGGTTTTTCCAATAATCATGTACGGATGTAAGAGTTGGACCATAAAGAAGACTGGGTGCCAAAGAATTGATGTTTTCAAACTGTGGTGCTGGAGAAGACTCTTGAGAGTCCCTTGGACAGCAAGGAGATCAAACCAGTCAATACTAAAGGAAATCAACCCTGAGTATTCATTGGAAGGTCTGATGCTGAAGCTGAAGCTCCAATACTTCGACCACCTAATATGAAGCGCTAACTCATTGGCTCTGATGCTGGGAAAGATTAAGGGCAGGAGGAGAAAGGGGGTGACAGAGGATGAGATGGTTGGATGGCATCATCGACCCAATGGACATGAGTTTGAGCAAACTCTAGGAGGGTGTGAAAGACAGGGAAACCTGGCATGCTGCCGTCCATGGGGTCACAAGAAGTCAGACACGACTTAGCGACTAAACAACAACAACCATATATTCAAATGTAGTAGATGCGGACTTGAACTTTCCCCCTTAGAGAGCATATATTCTTCTTGGAGAGATGTGATACATAATTAAATTTGCTAAAATTTTAACTGAAAATGCAATATTAGAGAGGTAGTCTAACAGGAGGATGGACTATTTGCACAAGAAGGAGAATACCATATTAAAAATCTAGACTTTACCCTATGTGTGTTGTGGAACTATCGACTGGTAGGAAAATAGTCATATTTGTCTTTTAAAAAGATCAGTCTGGCAGCAGTGTTTAAATACACACATGCATATTCATATATACATAGCCATATACTGAAGCAGAAACCAAACTACTTGATTATTCAATGAACAAAAGAAAAATGAAGCCTAGATCCTGGGGCTCAGGATTCTCAGTCAATTGGTTTTCTACCTTTGCATATTCTTCACCTATTTGATACACACTGCTATTGCTGCTAAGTCACTTCAGTTGTGTCCGACTCTGTGTGACCCCATAGATGGCAGCCCACCAGGTTCTGCCGTCCCTGGGATTCTCCAGGCAAGAACACTGGAGTGGGTTGCCATCGCCTTCTCCAGTGCGTGAAAGTGAAAAGTGAAAGTGAAGTCGCTCAGTCGTGTCTGACCCTCAGCGACCCCATGGACTGCAGCCTACCAGGCTCCTCCATCCATGGGATTTTCCAGGCAGGAGCACTGGAGTGGGGTGCCAGATTCAAACTATGTGTGTTGGTATTAAATGAGAAATGACTCTTAGAAACAACTAGGATACAGTTAATGGTACTAGGTTAGTTGAGTGGCCATTTGGAAAAATAAAATGCAATTGGATCTCAACTTCTGCCTCAGATGGTGAAAAATCCACCTGCAGTGCAGGAAACCCCGATTTGATCCCTGAGTCAGGAAGATCCCCTGGAGAAAGAAATGGCTACCCACTCCAGTATTCTTGCCTGGGAAATCCCATGGACAGAGGAGCCTGGTGGGCTACAGTTCATGGGATCACAAAGAGCTGGACACAACAAAGTAACTAGCATTTTCACTTTTCACTTTCACAACTTATACCAAAAAATTACAAATGGATCATAGATTTAATGTGAAAACCTGAATCTTAACTTTTAGAAGATACATGGTAGAATTACATATATGTAATCATATATGTGAACATTTATACCTGAAAAATAAAACACCAATCTGTAAGAAAAATGACTGATAAACTCAGTTAGATCATCATCCTCACCATCACCATCATCTATGTGCATAACCCACAATAAGCAAAAGTCAAAAGGTGTGACAAATCAAGAAAACATACTTGCAAGGACTAATTTTTCTAATATTTACTTTCAAATAATAAACTCCAATAACTCAATAGAAAAAAAATAAGCAAAAGACAATTCACAGAAAAAATATAAATGGCTCAAATATATGAAAAGATGTCCAATCTCACTCATAATATGAAAAATACAAATCAGAACTTTACTGTGATACCAATTTCACCACCAGTTTGGCATATATGTTACTATTGACAAGCTATTGGGGAAGCAGGCCCTTTCAGACCCTCTGGAGAGGAATGTAGATTGTTATGGCGCCCCACTCCAGTCCTCTTGCCTGGAAAATCTCATGGATGGAGGAGCCTGGTGGGCTGCAGTCCATGGGGTCGCAAAGAGTCGGACATGACTGAACGACTTCACTTTCACTTTTCACTTTCATGCATTGGAGAAGGAAATGGCAACCCACTCCAGCATTCTTGCCTGGAGAATCCCAGGGACAGGGGAGCCTGGTGGGGTGCCGTCTATGGGGTCGCACAGAGTCGGACACGACTGAAGTGACTTAGCATACCATAGCATAGTCTCCAGCGGGGGAGCAGTGTGATGAAGGCTATCAAAATAGCAAATGCAAAATAACTAAGTAACTTTTGAGCCAATAAGTCTACCTCTAAGAATGTATATCTGAAGATATACTTTGCATTAATGAAACTATGTATGCCTAACTTTATACAAGACAATATTTTTGAAATAGCAAAATATTATAAACAACATCCATCAGTGGTGCATTATGAAATTACAAAGCAGACGGGCTATGGAATAACATGCAACAGTATCAAGAAACAAGAAGAATTTCTTTATGTCTTGTTATAGAACTTAGTAACAATGAAAAAAATCAAGGAGCAAGCAGGTACATCTATATTCTATACTTACATAATATGGGAAAAAGATTAGATGTATGTGTGCATGTATATTCAGAGAATTAATTTCTTATATATGCATGAAATATCTTTGAAACAAAAGAAAGTGATAAAGTTTGTTGACCCGAAGGAGAGAGACTAGTTGTCTGAAGTTGCGGACTGGAGAGAGAATTTTCACTATGTGTTCTTTCTTTTCTCATTTTCCATCGTGTAAATGCATAATGTATGGAAACTTAATATTAAAGAGTAAAACAGTTAACCATCAGAAGATAAAGATAAGTTCACGATAAGTGAATATAGACCAGCCTAAATTACTCAGGTATTTTTTTTCCATCTAGTTTCTTATTTAACCTTTATCTCTTTGTTATCATTCCTTTTCACAAATAAGGAAATTGAATTGTAGAGATAAGTAATTGTTCCAAAATCACAGAGCTAAGGATTGAAACTTAGCTATCACTAATTTGGCCCTGCTTGCATTTTAATGACCAATTCTTTGCTTTTCTCAATAAAGATTTTCTTTTTTTCTTTTTCACAGTGGACATTGCATCTATCTGGCACAGAGCATTTCCAGAGTCATTTCATTTTATAATTTAGGAAGTTTAGGGATAAGTTTGAGTCCAAAAAAAGTCTGCAGCCCACAGAAAAGAAACAAAATCTGAATGCAATTTGCATCTCCCAATTTAGACTTCAGTTAGCCACTCAGCAGTAGATGCAACTGGCAACTCCACCTTATAGCAACTTGAAAAATGTAATAAATCATTCATCTTTGTTTGAGAGGTCACTTTATTACAGGAAGCGTGGGGCGATGAGCAGCAGTGAAATACTCAGAAGTGCACCAGACGACCTGCTTTGGTCTGTACACCCTGTGGGCGTTATGTTTATTCAGTTCTATTTTACTTTCAAGGAGAAAATTGTGCCCTGTAATTACGTGTCTCTTACTTGTCAGTTCCTGAGAGATCCTCTGACACGTAGGGTGCCAATTATATTGACAGATCCTGTTCCTTGAATTCCACGGTGGCCTGGCTTATCCATGCCCTCTCCCACCTGCTAAGGGCAGATCATTAGAGGAAGTAGAGAGATATCACCAGGAATGGTACGCAGCCAGCAAGATGGAGGGGCCAAGTTTTCTTTTAATCATAACCCTCCCTCTGACAGAGCAAGTGCCAAGGATGAGACTCATGTAAAATAAGAAGTCTCAGAAGCACAAGGTGTAAGAACACAGAGAAAGAGTTCATGCTGGACTCATTGAAATGAAATTGGCTATGAAGCAAGTCTCCAATTCATGGCTTGGTTTTGTTGTTATTTGATTAAAAAACAACAGGGCATCTATTCTGGTAGGGTTAATTAAAGTCTGGGTTGAAGCATGAAGATGCCATTTGGCAGTAGTTCTGTGACTTGGGAGCTGAAGTTTCTGATTCAGGTCTTGTCCTTCATAATTAGAGGGACTCATGATATTAACTTGGCTAGACGACTGTGCCCAAACTTAAAGATCTGTAAGAGATTATTTTCTTCTTTCAATAAGCACATATTACCTTTAAAGTGACTATCCGGTGTTACTTTGCATGTTGCGTGTGTGCTCAGTCACTCAGTCGTGTCCAACTCTTTAGGACTCCATGGACTGCAGGCCACCAGGCTCCTCTGCCCATGGAATTTTCCAGGCAAGAATACTGAAGTGGATTGCCATTTGTTCCTCCAGGGAATGTTCCTCACCCAGGGATTGAACCTGTGTCTCCTGCATTGACAGGCAGATTCTTTACCACTGAGCCACCTGGGAAGCCCAGTTTATGTTACTGGGTGTTAAATTAGTGCAGTCTCTTCAGAGGGCTGTAAGGATGTTTCAAATATATCATTATAATGTTAATATATATTCAGTCAACAATTCCACATCGTCATTTTTCTTAAGGAAGTATTTGGAAAAATATGCAAAGATGTACAGAAAGGATGTTCGCTGTGTTATTTATAGTAGATAAAAACTGTGAGGCTCCTTTAAGTATACAAAAATGATAGAAAAATGTAAACATGCAATCATTGAAATGAAAATATCAATCTATATTTAGCAATTTAAGAAAATGTTCATATGTTATGTGAGAGAAACAATGTTCAAAACCATATTTGTAGTATGATTCTGATTTTTATATACATGATACATATAATACATATATAATGTTAAAATACATGATAAAATGTGCCCAGAAGTTCTCTTTGTATAATAAGCCCACTAATATCTTTCTTTTCTTGGAATTTTTGATTGTTCACAGTTTTTAGTTTTTCTACTATAAACTGGAACTGGTAAGATGAAAAAAAAAATTCTGCTAGGGGATCACTCAAACACTCTATCTGAATTTTAAATCAAAGTGACAATAAAAAATAGATGGTATTATATGCTCTAACTAAATAAAACTAGTGTACTTATACACTGAATGAACATCGTTCATATTAATACATGGCAGAAAGACTGCCTAAGGTAAGACCCACTAGAAACTTTAAATTGCATTATTTTTCCCTTGCTAATATGTTATCCTTGAATTGCATTTTATCTTTTATTTATGTGAAACCTTACTTATCTTCAATTTATATTCAACTATTTTCTTATTTTCTCTTTGGGAATTAATGACATTGACAACTGTGAGTAATATTAATGGTTAATTTTAAATTGATGTTTTTATCCAAAGAGAGATGATCACTGATACATAAGACTTATGAAGACAGTAAGCAGTTTCTTATTCTGTATTCTTCAGTTTCTCTCCATAGCCCCTACTACAGAATTATTCATCAAATAAATTGAGACGACAATAGTACCTCTAACTACACATATTTCATTCATTTCCTCACAGATATTTATAGAACCGATGACAACGAATAAGGTAGTGAGCTTGGGGCAATAGGGTATATAAAGTTCATTATTTCAAAGAGCTTTTCTTCAGGTGGGTGATGTTTACATATCATCTGAATCCGTGTACTATGTAAGTAGAAGTATGTATGAACACAGTCTATGACACTTCAGAAGAGGGAAGAATTGCTTCTGTTTTTAGACACCTAATCAGGCTCCATCAAATCTGTCTGGACATTGAAGGCTTTGAGGTATTTCTCCAAATGGAAATCAGAAGGAGGTCCACTGGGTCTGTCACAAGCTGCAGAGTAGAAATGGGAGATGGAAAAGCTTGTTTGGAGGGTGACTTCCAGTTTGGATTGCCAATAGAATGAGTTGTAAGTAAGTAATCAGTGGAGAGGAGGATTTGGATCAGAATATGGAGAATTTGAATTCTAAACAAAGAAGCCTACGCTGTGTTCAATAGGCCTTCAATAAGTTGATTAGTCTGCAGCATTTGAAAAGGTGCTGATATGATTAATGTGTGCCATAAGAGAATCAATCTGGCAGTACCTCATAGGATGACTGGAGGAAGAAGACATTTATTTTTACATGTCTCAATTAATCATCAGAAATTTGTCAATAGCAAATGATTCATTCCTGTCCATGTTTATAATTCTCATTATTATATTTTTTCCACCAAGTTCGTTTTTATTCAGAGTTGCACTGATAAGAGACATGTGCTTGCCTGAGGAAGAGAAAGCAAGGAAGATAATGGACTTAAACTTCAGTAAGACTCTTTATTTTTGTTCCAAGTAGATTTCTCATCATTCTAGCCCAAAGAAGGCATTCCTATACTGGCTGAGCACTTATTTTCTGGAATCAGAATATTTAGTTCTGAAGCCTATCACTTACCAGATATGTGACTTGGAAAACTTACCTGTATTTTCTGTTCCTCAATTTACTTATTATTGTTTAGAAATAATTATTGAATTATTCAATAATAATTATTGAAGAGTTTCAGTTCAGTTCACTTCCATCACTCAGTCATGTCCGACTCTTGCGACCCCATGAACCACAGCACGCCAGGCCTCCCTGTCCATCACCAACTCCCAGAATCTACTCAAACTCATGTCCATCGAGTCCGTGATGCCATCCAGCCATCTCATCCTCTGTTGCCCCCTTCTCCTCCTGCCCCCAATCCCTCCCAGCATCAGGGTCTTTTCCAATGAGTCAACTCTTCACATGAGGTGGCCAAAGTATTGGAGTTTCAGCTTTAGCATCAGTCCTTTCAGTGAACACCAGGGCTGATCTCCTTCAGAATGGACTGGTTGGATCTCCTTGCAGTCCAAGGGACTCTCAAGAGTCTTCTCCA
>NW_011494677.1:4638835-4663915 GCF_000754665.1 Bison bison bison | reverse complement strand
CTGCAGTCACCATTTGCAGTGATTTTGGAGCCCCCAAAAATGAAGTCTGACACTGTTTCCACTGTTTCCCCGTCTATTTCCTATGAAGTGATGGGACCGGATGCCATGATCTTCGTTTTCTGCATGTTGAGCTTTAAGCCAACTTTTTCACTCTCCTCTTTCACTTTCATCAAGAGGCTTTTTAGTTCCTCTTCATTTTCTGCCTTGAGGGTGGTGTCATCTGCATATCTGAGGTTATTGATATTTCTCCCAGCAACCTTGATTCCAGCTTGTGCTTCTTCCAGCCCAGCGTCATCTCACACGCTAGTAAAGTAATACTCAAAATTTTCCAAGCCAGGCTTCAGCAATACATGAACCATGAACTTCCAGATGTTCACGCTGGTTTTAGAAAAGGCAGAGGAACCAGAGATCAAATTGCCAACATCCGCTGGATCATCAAAAAAGCAAGAGAGTTCCAGAGAAACATCTATTTCTGCTTTATTGACTATGCCAAAGCCTTTGACTGTGTGGATCACAATAAACTGTGGAAAATTCTGAAAGAGATGGGCATACCGGACCACCTGACCTGCCTCTTGAGAAATCTGTATGCAGGTCAGGAAGCAACAATTAGAACTGGTCATGGAACAACAGACTGGTTCCAAATAGGAAGAGTTTCTGTGATGATCAAATAAAAATAGGAATAAAATGCTCAGAACAGTGATTGCCTCATGCATGTGTGCATGCTAAGTTGCTGCAGTCATGTCTGACTCTTTGAGATCCCATGGACTGTAGCCCACCAGGCTCCTCTGTCCATGCAATTTCCCAGGCAAGAGTACTGGAGTGAGTTACCATGCTCTCCTCCAGGGGATTTTCCCCATTCAGGGATTGAACCTGTGTCTCCTGCATTGCAGGCAGATTCTCTATTGCTGAGCCACCAGGGACCCTGGATTGTCTCATAGTAAGCCTTTAAGTACTGTTGAAGATATTTTAACCTCCTTTGTGAAAAACAAACAAAAAAGCAAAAAACAAACAAACAAACAAAAAAAACCCACCCAAGACGTTATATTGCTTCTGGATTTGAATGGGTTGTAGTTTCCAATTCTGCAAGGAGAAAACCAGACCCAGTGGTTGGTTGGTTTGCCTGCTTATGGGTTTTGGTTTAGCAAGAGGTGCCACATAATTTATAGAGAAGATGGTAAATTAATACAAGGCTAAGGAATTCATTTCACAGCTTTAGTGAGAAAATTTAATTCTTATAAAACATATTTTATGTCCTAAGTGAACAAACACAATTTCCAATAACAAACACAATTTCTAATAACAAAAATAGTTTACCAATTTAAATGGTCAAATTATTGTAGTTATAGAAGCCTTATTTTAGGAAATAGAGGAAAAGAATTTCATAACTGAGCTTAGAAAGTTGGTATGGTTTAATTCTGTAAGACTTCAGTCTCCCTTTTTTTTGTTCATATGGCAGTGGTCATTGCCATGGACTCTGAAATACAAATAGTGGATAATTATCATCCTTCCCTTGATTTCATGGTTAGGAGGACACTTTGGATGGCATAGTTCTTATTATTGAGACTTTCATTTCTTTACCTGAAGTTACTCAAAGACATTCAAGTCCATGATTTCTTATTTTTTATCCCATTTAGAAAATGTGGACCCTACACTGCAAAGTCATTCAGTGTATGTCCAGATTTGAAATTCCATGAATATAGACATGTGGATTCAGAATTCCTGGGTGGGTATGTGCTTGCTGGATTATTGCACTCCTGAGGTGACATGGTAAGTGGTTTGATTTCATCTTGTGTGGCCATGTGATTTCATGATTGCAAGTGATTTTGAAGATCATTTATCCCATGAGTATCTAATGAGAGTCCATGAAAGGTCAGACACTATGCAAAGCACAGGATTAAACAAAGCATACAAGGCTCCTGGTCTCACGGAGCTTGCATTCTACTGCAGGAGACTGATGATATATGACATAAATAAACAAACAAGACTATTAAGATTGTGCTAAGTTCTGAGTAAAATGAACCATGGCAACAAGTAGCTGTGGAGACTGTTAGATCAAATTGTTGGAGAATTCTTACTGACTGAGATGATGACATTTGGGTTGTATCTGATCTTAGACACCTCTTTCCAGATCCTTTGTCAAAGAGCCTGTGGTATTCAGTAAAGATGGTGGGGTTCTTTCGTTTGTTTATTTCTAGTAAACTTTGCATTTTAGAAGAGTTTCAGAGTTATAGAAAAATCGAGAAAATAGTACAGAGTTTCCATATGCATCATACCAGTTTCTCCTATGGGTAACATCTTATAGTAGTATGGTGGATTTGTCATAACTAATGAGCCAATTTTGACACACTGTTGTTAACTAAAGGCCATACTTTATTCCTTAGTTTTTACCTTATGGCCTTTATTTCTCTTCTAGGATTCCATTCAGGAATCTACAGGATTCAGGAAACTACACTACATTTTTTTGTCCTATCTCCTTAGAGGTCCCTAGGCTTGAATGTTTCTCAGATTCTTGTTTGTTTGTTTTTGATAACCCTGACAATTTTGTGGAGTATTGGTCATGTATTTGGCCCTCAAATTAATATTTGTCTGATGATTTTTCTCACAATTGGATTGGACTTAGATGTGTCTAAGAGCAGACCACAGAGGTAAACTCATTCTCATTACATCATATCAAGGATATATACAAGCATCATGAGATATCAATGAATTATCACTGTGGATATAACATTGATCACCTGATTGAGTTTGTAATTGTCAGTTTTACTCACTGGAAAATTGCTCTCCCCTGCTCCTGTTTTTAGTACCTGTTTTTAGTGTGTTATTTGGAAGAAAGTCACACTTAAGGAATGGGGATTTATGTTTCAAGGGTGGAGCATGTAAGCAAACTATTTGGAATTCTGCATGGGAAACGTGTATTCTACATCACTTATTTATTCATTCAATTGTTTATACTGGTGTGAACTCACAGGTACATAATTTATATTGTGACTTATAATGCAGTTTTACCTTATTTATTTTGTTACTCAATTTTTTTTCAGCTTTGGCCGTTGAGGAATCTTTCAGTTAGTTCTTTGTATCCTTTTGATATATTGCCATCATTGTAGTTTTCTTTTTTTGAGCACTTCCTTACTTTCTGACACTGTAAGAAGTTCCGGGTTCATCTTGTAAGTTTTGTGGTACAGTCTTAAAATGAACCTTTTCTCTGAGGAGACCTTGTTCCTTTTTACTGGAGAACTAAATTAGAAACCAAGATCTGCATGCTTATTGCTGCTGGGGTGTTGTTGCTTCTAGTTCCCAAGTTGAGAGTGCAAGGAAATATACGTATGTGTGTGCTCAGTCGTTTCAGTCGTGGCTGACTCTTTAAGACCCTGTGGACTGTAGCCCACCAAGATCCTCCAGGAAAAAATACTGGAGTGGGTTGCCATGCCCTCCTCTAGGGGATCTTCCATATCCAGGGATTGAGCCTGAGACTTCTGTGTCTCCTGCATTGTAGGCAGATTCTTTACCCACTGAGCCACTTGGGAAGGCCACGAGTATATAATAACACATAAATAAATATACAAAATTTATAAATATTTCTATATGTAGCTAACTCTATGTATATTAACCTAAACATGAGTTCATACTGATGTCACTAACTCCAATCCATTATCACGTTATTTCCTCAAGCTTCATCCCCTTGCTGATCTGAAAACTCCAACAATTAGAAACCTGCATCCCTGCATCCACCATCCATTGAGTTAATTGTTCAGTTTCAGTAAACACACACAGTTATTCCTGAATCCTTAACCTGTGTCCCCATGGGAAACAGATTCATAAATGAGAATATGATGCTAATATAAAATTTTTTTCTTATTACTATAAATCTGTTTCTTTACAGTAGTTTGCTGTTCTGGTTTTGTTTTCTTGGTCAGGGAATTTTTCTTTCAATTTTTTTTTAATGTGGATTATTTTAAAAGCATTTATTGAATATTGCCTCTGTTTTGTTTTGTTTTGGCCCCAAGGAATGCAGACTCTTAGCTCCCTGACTAGGGGTTGAACCCATACCCCTTGCTTTGGGAGGCAAAATTTTAACCACTGGAATGCCAGGGAAGTTTCCCTTTTTCTAATTTTAGATGGCAAACTTTATTTACAACTTTATGCTGCTTAGATAGATAGCAAGAAAATGAAGGAGGGTTCTTTGTCATCCAATCTATTTAATAAATGTGTGGATAGAAAACAGACCGTAAGTATTTTGTAGATGTGAAATAGAACATGAGAAAGGGTATGAATAAGCTGTTCTTTTTATGAAAGGAGTGAGGGGAGAAGGCAGAGGAGTCTAGAGCCAAGAATATAGAAAGCTTAGTTGGTAAGAACAGTGGAGATAGAAGATAACCCATTAGCTGGCAATAGAGGAGCATTTGGGGCTTCCCTGGTGGCTAAGATGGTAAAGAGTCTGCCTGCAATGCAAGAGACCGGGGTTCGGTCCTGGGTTGGGAAGATCCCTTGGACAAGGAAATGGCAAACCACTCCAGTGTTCTTGCTTGGAAAGTCCAGTGGATGGAGGAGCAGCCTGGTGGGTTACAGTTCAAGGGGTCAGAAAGCATCAGACATGACTGAGTGACTAACACTTTCACTTTTTCAGAGGAGGATTTTGGAAGAAAGGGAAATGAAACAGTTTCCTTACATAGCGTGAGTATATACAGATACACTCCAATATTTTCTTCTAAATATTTTGCATTTCATAATTAATGCTTCATTTTACATATATTTGTGGTATTATAAAAATAATCCTGCTTTTTCACGTGGTTAACCAAATATCTGAGTACATGTTATGAAGAGTCCATCTTTTCCTTGTTGATCTGTGTTGCTTCCCCGTTCATTCATGCACTTCTTTCTTTATTTGTATGGGTCTCGATTCTGAATTCTTTCTTCCATTGGTCTATTTCTACATCTTTATGTGATTCTGCATTGTCTTAAAAATTACAGCTTTATGATAATTTAATATCTCATTAGATACATTTTTCTGGCTTGTTTTTTTCCCAAAATTTTCAGGATAATTATGTCACGATTATTCTTGCTCATAGTTGGTCAACTTCCATGAAAAACCATATTGTGGTTGTGAACGGCATTGAATTTATAGACTAACCTAAATAATATTGAGTCAATGCATTTAGGAGCTAAGTCCATTTGGGTTGCTACAATAAAAGTACCATAGACTAGGTGGGCTCATAAACAACAAAAATTTATTTCTCACAGTTCTGGTGGTTGGGAAGTTCAAGATCAAGGAGCCAGGAGATTTGGGATCTGGTGAGAGATTTCTGATTTTCAAAAACAGCCATCTTCTTGCTGTATCCTCACAAGGGTGAGGGGAATCTCTGGACTGTCTTTTAGTTCAGTTCAGTCGGCCTGCTACTGCTGCTGCTAAGTCGCTTCAGTCGTGTCCAACTCTGTGCGACCCCACAAGAACACTGGAGTGGGTTGCCATTTCCTTCTCCAATGCATGAAAGTGAAAAGTGAAAGTGAAGTCGTGCAGTCGGGTCCAACTCTTTGTGACCCCATGGACTGCAGCCTACCAGGCTCCTCCATCCATGAGATTTTCCAGGCAAGAGTACTGGAGTGGGGGTTCAGTCGGTCAGTCGTGTCCAACTCTTCGTGACCCATGAATCACAGCACACCAGGCCTCCCTGTCCATCACCAACTGCCGGAGTTTACCCAAACTCATGTGCATCGAGTCCGTGATGCCATCCAGCCATCTCATCCTCTGTCATCCCCTTCTCCTGCTGCACCCAATCCCTCCCAGCATCAGGGTCTTTTCCAATGAGTCAACTCTTCACATGAGGTGGCCAAAGTATTAGAGTTTCAGCTTCAGCATCAGTCCTTCCAAGGGATACCAGGACTGATCTCCTTTAGGATGGACTGGTTGGATCTCCTTGCAGTCCAAGGGACTCTCAAGAGTCTTCTCCAACACCACAGTTCAAAAGCATCATTTCTTCCGTTCTCAGCTTTCTTCACAGTCCAACTCTCACATCCATACATGACCACTGGAAATTGGCAAAGTAATGTCTCTGGTTTTTAATATGCTTTCTAGGTTGGTTATAACTTTCCTTCCAAGGAGTAAGCGTCTTTTAATTTCATGGCTTCAATCACCATCCACAGTGATTTTAGAGCTCCCAAAATAAAGTCTGACACTGTTTCCCCTGTTTCCCCATCTATTTCCTATGAAGTGATGGGACCAGATGCCATGATCTTAGTTTTCTGAAGTTGAGCTTTAAACCAACTTTTTCACTCTCCTCTTTCACTTTCATCAAGAGGCTTTTTAGTTCCTCTTCATTTTCTGCCATAAGGGTGGTGTCATCTGCATATCTCAGGTTATTGATATTTCTCCAGGCAATCTTGATTCCAGCTTGTGCTTCTTCCAGCCCAGTGTTTCTCATGATGTACTCTGCATATAAGTTAAATATGCAGGATGACAATATATAGCCTTGACGTACTCCTTTTCCTATTTGGAACCAGTATGGTGTTCCATGTCCAGTTCTAACTGTTCCTTCCTGACCTGCATACAGGTTTCTCAAGAGGCAGGTCAGGTGGTCTGGTATTCCATCTCTTTCAGAGTTTTCCACAGTTTATTGTGATCCACACAGTCAAAGGTTTTGGCATAGTAATAGTAAATAAAGCAGAAATAGATGTTTTTCTGGAAATTTTTTGCTTTTTTGATGATCCAAGGGATGTTGGCAATTTGATCTCTGGTTCCTCTGCCTTTTCTAAAATCAGCTTGAACATCTGGGACTGTCTTTTAAGAGGGTGGTAATCTCATTCATGAGGGCTCCACCCTCATGGCCTGATCTTGTCCCCAAAGCCTCATCTCCTAATACTATCACTTCAGGGATTAGGTTTCAATACATGAATCTGGGGAGGAGCACAGACATTTAGTTGACAGCATTCTTCTCTTGATCCTCCCACATTTATGTCCTTTTTGTTTAAAATGCATGTATTCCATTACAATAGTCTGAAAAGTATTAACCCGTTCCAGTGTTAATGTCATTTCTAGGCCCAAAGTCTCATCTAAATATCATCTAAATTAGATATGAATGAGAATCAAGATACAGTTCCTCCTGAGACAAATTGCTCTCTAGCTGTAGCTCTGTGAAACTGAACAAATTTTTTGCTTCCAAAATGCAATACTGGAACAGGCATAGGATAAACGTTTCCATTCCAAAAGGGAGAAATATGAAAGAAGAAAGGACAGGTCCTGAGCAAGTCCAAAACCCAACAGGGCAAACATCATTAAATCCTAGGGCTCCAGGATAACCCTTAGCCTAATGCTCTGCCTTTCAGCCCCCCTGGCACAAGGGAGTTCACGTTTTTGATGCCCTTGAGCAGAAGTCCTGCTTTCTGAAACACTGGGGCAAGGATCTTGCCTCCGGATCCAATGGGGCTCCCATCCTGCCTTTGCAGCTTGGCAGGCCCAGGTTGGAGCCCCGAAGCTCTCTGCCTACAGCTTTGTGCAGCCCTGTCCCCGCCACTCTGGGAACTTTCTGCCTGGGTCCCTTTCTGCCTCTGGATGTTGGTCTTGTTTGAAATCTAGGTGGAGGTATCCATGGCCCCAGTGCCTAGGCACCTGGTGGAGGCAATGCACAGGGAAGCCACCAAAGTTTGCTGCCTGTGTTCCCTGCAGAGTGACTACTAAGGCTTGTGCAGGACTGAGTTCTGCCAGAGCCCTATCTGGGGCAGCTGAGAAGCCTGGCAGTGGAGTGCAAGGAGCGCAGCTCAGCCCATGATGGGAGATGGTGCTGGGCAGTGGCTCCAAGGTCCTGCGGGTACCAGGGCCCCTGCTGTGAAACTGCTCTAGTCTCAGGTCTTGCTCTCTGGGACTGTGATGGGAAGGGCAGTCTGGATGGTCTCTGAACTGCCTTACAGGTCATCCTTTCATTGTCTTGGAAAAGAGCTCCTGCATTCTGTTGAGATGGCTGATCATCTGACTAATCACCTCATCATTTCACCTCTTGGCTACACTCTTAATATTCTTTCCTGAGCAAGCTTTCTTATTCTTTCTCATATTAATAGGCTGAGAATCTTCCAAATCTTTAAGTTGTGCTTTCCCTTTTAATTAACAATCTGTTTTTAAATCATTTTTTTTTCACATTTTACCATAAGCAGCCAGTAGCCAAGCCACACCTTGAACACTTTGCTTAGAAACATGTGTGCATGCACACACTCAGTCGTGTCCAACTCTTTGTGACCCCATGGACTATAGCCCACCCAGCTCCTCTGTCCATGGAATTTTCTAGGCAAGTATATTGGAGTAGGTTGCCATTTCCTCCTGCAGGGGATCTTCCCCACCCAGGAATCAAACCCATTCTTCTTGTGCTTTACGGCATTGGCAGGGGGGTTCTTTACTACTGCATCACCTGGGAAGCTCTGCTTAGAATTAGTTTCAGTTTAATGTAAAGTTTCATTACTAGCAAGTTCTACCTGCCAGAAATACTAGAACATAAACATAATTCAGCCAAGTTCTTTGCCATGTTGTACCAAGGATGACTTTCTTCCATTGTCCAAAATGTGTTTCTCATTTCTATCTGTGATCTCACCAGAATGGTTTTTACCAACAATCTTCTTACCAGCATTCTGTTCAAGATCTCTTAAGTGAAGTCACTCAGTCGTGTCTGACTCTTTGCAACCCCATGGGCTGTAGCCTACCAGGCTTCTCAGTCCATGGGAATTTCCAGGCAAGAGTACTGGAGTGGGGTGCCATTTCCTTCTCCAGGGGATCTTCCCGACCCAGGGTTTGAACCTGGGTCTCCCACAATGTAGGCAGACGCGTTACCCTCTGAGCCACCAGGGAAGCCCCAGGATCCCTCAGGTATTCTCTAAGAAGACTGAGTTTCTCTAAAGGTTTCTCTTTTCTTTCTGAGCTCTCATGAGGATCACTCTTAACAGTTCATTGTAATGTAGACTGATTTTTTTTTTTTTTTAGCATAAACCTCAGAACTCCTCCAGCCTCTATGCATTACCCAGTTCCAAGGCTGCTCCCTCATTTTTTAGGTATTTTTTTCAATAGTAGCCCACCCCCAGGACCAATTTCTGTCTTAGTCCATATGGGCTGCTATAATATAAATACTATAGACTGGGTGACTTATGAACAAAAGAATTTTTTTCTCACACTTCTGGAGGTGTAGAAGTTCAAGATCAAAGAGCCAGCAGATTTGGTGTCTGGTGAGAGCCCCTAACTGGTTTTTACAGACCACTATCTTCATGCTGCATCCTCACATGGTGGAAGGGGAGAGGGAACTCTCTGGGATCTCTTAGAAGGGCATTAATCCTGCTCATGCGATCTCTACCCTCATGACTTAATCACCTCCCCAAAATCTTCCATTCAAATTCCATCACACTGGAGAGTAGGTTACAATATGTGAGTTTGGGGAGGAAACATTCAGTCTATAGCAGTTACATATAGAATTCTTTGTGTTCACTCAGTATGATGTCACCCAGCAATTTTACTCCTGGGCATACACCCATAGAAAACCATAATTCAGAAAGACACATGCACCCCAGTGTTCATAGCAGCACTGTTTACAATAGCCAAGACACGTGGAAGCAACCTAGATGTCCATCGACAGATGAATGGATGAAGGATATGTGGTAGATACATGTAATGGAATATTACTGAGCCATAAAAAGGAACAAAACTGGGTCATTTGTAGAGATGTAGATGGACCTAAAGACAGTCCCACAGAGTAAAGTAAGTCGGAAAGAGAAAAACAAGAATCTAGAAAAATGGTATAGATGATCTTATTTGCCAAGCAGAAATAGAGACACAGACATAGAGAACAAATGTATGGGCACCAAGCAGGGGAAAATGGGGTGTAGGATTGATATATGCACACTATTAATACTATATATAAAATAGGTAACTAGTGAGAACCTACTGTATAGCACAGGGAACTCTACCCAATGCTCTGTGTGGTGACCTAAATTGGAAGGAAATCCAAGAAAGAAGAGATTTATGTATACATACAGTTGATTCACTTTGCTGCACAGCAGAAAGCAACACAACACTGTAAAGCAACTGTAGTGCAATAGGGAAAACATTATCAAAGAGGAGGAAACCAAGGCATTATATTGCTGCACTGGCGTTATATTGGAAAGATCATTTTAAAAGATCATTGGCAAATACCAAGAATTATGACTGGGGCAATGTTTTTCTGGAATTCTCTTGCTTTTTCTACAATTCAGCGGAGGTTGGCAATTTGATCTCTGGTTCCTCTGCCTTTTCTAAATCCAGCTTGAACATCTGGAAGTTCTCGGTTCACATACTGTTGAAGCCTGGCTTGGAGAATTTTGATCATTGCTTCGCTAGCATGTGAGATGAGTGCAATTTGCGATAGTTTGAACATTTTTTTCCTTTATGTCTTTATTCCTCAAATAGTTATTTTAAAAGATGTATAGCACATATTTTCCAGCTTTTAGCATTGCTTTATATCAGCTGGTCATAGTGTTAAAAATGGAAGTTTTTTACATTTGCTCTTTCTCCTTAAAAATGGACAAGGAAAAAAAGTTTATGTGAAGACCAAAACCTACCATGTAACATTATAAAACAATTTGGAAATTGTGGCAACAAAAAGAACCATTGCAGCATTTTTGAACTTCTGTAAAAATGACCCATTTTCCAACAACTCTTTACACATCAACATATGTTGTTCAAATATTTGATATGATTCAGCCATTTCATTTTTACTTTGTGAAGCACATATTGCAAATAGTCTAATCATATACAGTCATTTGTGCAAGTAATTTTCTCAAACAATAAAATAGTACATAGACGTGTAAGAAAGCATGGCTGTTTAAATATTTGAATAACACTCAGATAATGTAGTTCAATCAAATAGAAGCGATTTCCCCCTTTTCCCTATTATTTGATGCCGATTCATATAGTCAAACACTGTTTGTAAAGTTATCTTTTGAGCATCACACATTTAAATCACATCAATTTAACAGGTAACCCCAAGCAATACCATTATTGAATGTAGGAAATGGACCCGATTCTGGTCTGTGCTAAGGGACCCTTCTCCCTCTAGCTCTTTAGAGATCTTGCCTTGAAATTTTCTAAGTGCCCCTAACCTTCAGCCGTCAGGGTGGCATTACCTTCTAGGCAAGGTACCATGAGCCCATACTCTTTCCAAGTGGGACATTCAATTCGCCACCCATCTGTGGGGTCAACCAGATGCCTGGAGGAGCCCTGTAACTCATGCAGCCACTTATGTGTCACTTCCTGGAAGATGGTCTGGGCAGCCCATCATTCTTGCTACAGTCACCTAATTTTATTCTTGGGAAACTGGACCCCCAGAAAGATACTGACACATGAAATTCCTTGTCAGTCCAATGGTTAGGACTCTGTGCTTTCACTGCAGGCAGTACAGGTTCAGTATCTGTTTGGAGAACTAATATCCTGAAAGCTGCTCAGCACAGCCAAAAAAAAAAAAAAAAAAAAGATGCTGGCACAGTGATTTGGGGTGACTCAAAAAATATTTTCTCATGTATCCTAGAGGGGACTCCACCCCAAAGATGTGTTATGAAAACATGTCCTCTCCTATTCCATCTCTGTGGTCTGTTTCACTGAGAGTAAATTCCAGTGGACCACTTTAGCCTTGTCACTTATCCTTTACAGGAAAGTGATTCCAGCAAGTTTCCTAAGGGTGGAAAAACCTTAGAGGAAGCACAATAACCTTTCCATCTTCTCCTTAGGAAGTCAAGTTTACAGTTATTTCCAGAGGACTTAAATGGGCCTCACTTTCCTGGCGTGCATGCTCAGTCGCTTAGTTGTATCTGACTGTTTGTGATAACATGGACCCACCAGGCTCTGCTGTCCATGGAATTTTCCAGGCAAGAATACTGGAGTGGGTTGCCATTTCCTTCTCCAGGGGATCTTCCTGACCCAGGGATCGAACCCACATCTCTTATGTTTCCTTCATTGGCAAGCAGATTCTTTACCACTAATGCCACCTGGGAAGCCCACTTTCCTGGGAGGAGGGTTAATGCCATCCTCCATGCCCACAGTTGCTATGAGAGTCCTGAGAGATGGAGCCTGGCTCCTGGATCTTACTGATGGCTCCTGGGTTCTAAGACCAAGACCTAGAATCCCAATGCAATCAGTTGCTGAGGCCCAAGCAGTGTGATGAAAAATGGTGGTAAAAGCTTTATATAAATCTACACTTTTTTTCTTTTTTTGTAGCTCAAATGCCAAAATATGGCAAGAGAGAGGCCATTTTCACTGATTTCTGGCCCATTCAGAAATACTGGAAATCTCTGGAGAAGCAGTGGTAGGGAAATTTACAGCTCAGCTTTGCTGACCCAGTAAATTTAGATGAGAATCAAAATGTATTATTGGTTCGTGGGCTTTTTCTTTCTTTGCAGGGGAGCAGACAAGTTATGAAAGAGGCTCTGAAAACTCATCCAAATATGTCCATGATGATGTGTTAACGTTCTGGGAGAAAAGGCTTTTGGGAAAAAAACAGTCTTCTCATTTTCAAAACTTTTTGTTTGCTTTTCCTGGATTACTCCTGCCTGAGACTAAAAAACAAGTAGAAAAACAGTGATTTAAGCACAATAGTGGTAGATATAAATCAATTCTCGTCCAGTTTTTCTGTATTATGAGTGATATCTTTGGAGATATTAATTCACTATTCACAACACTGTATAAATAGAGAATGATGATAGAACCATGCATTTAATTATTTACTTCCTGACTGAGACATAGAGAAGTGTCTTCAATGGTATTATTACAAAGTCAGACATCAGGTGGTTGAGCAAATATCAGAGAACAGAATACAGGTGATCTGGGGGTCTATTATCTCATGTCCTCTGAAACAGGAGGTCTGGAGGAGGATTCAAGGGATTCAGGAAGCCCATCCTCTACATTTCAAAAGGCTTAAATAAGGAGTTGAACTCAGGTACTTCCCTGGTGGTCTGGTGGTTAAGACTTCGCCTTCCAATGCAGGGGATGTGGGTTCCCACATGCCTTGATGCCAAAAAACCAAAACATAAACAATACTGTAACAAATTCAATAAAGACTTTAAAAATGGTCTGCATGCAAAAAAAAAAGAAAGAAAAATCTTTAAAAAGGTAAAGAAAAAAAGTTGGATTCAGATTCACAGGCTCCTCCTGCTCACCCCATTCTGTACTCTACACAGTAGACTTGGAAGAAAGTCACAGGGATTCTGAGAACTCGACCAGCTGCCTGGGGGACATGGGGGCTAATTTCTCCTGAAGCAAATTGCCAAAATCTTATTAGTGCAGAGAGAAATTTGAAGGGTAAACTGTAAAAGGAACAGAGTGGAGGAGGGGGAAAGAGGGGAAGAAAAAATGGGATGGGAGGGATCTATTGATTCTCTAATGGGAGTTAATTTGAATTTTTTGGCACAGTGCTACTGCATCAATTTAACGGGCTGAACTGAAAGCAACAGAGACAATACCAAAAGATGTGGACCACAAAGGGAACATCCCTCCATTTCATCTGGGTGCATGCTCAGTCGCATTCCACTCTTTGTGACCTCATGGACTATAGCCCATTGGGCTCCTCTGTCCATGGGACTTCCCAGGCATGAAGACTGGAGTGGGTTTCTGTTTCCTTCTCTAGGGAATCTTCCCAACCCCAGGATCCAACCTGTGTCTCCTGCGTTGGCAGGTGGATTCTTTACCACTGAGCCACCTGGGAAGCCCCATTTCAGCTGAAGTTCAGCCAGTTAGTAGACAATGTCTGCAAACTGTGTTCCTCATTTTGAGCCTGAAGCTTTTTCATGTTGGAATAAAAAACAAGCACATATGCAAGTAATAATAATACAGCCTTATGAAACTAATTCAGAATTAGTTTGGAATGTGGGAGACCCGGATTCAATCCCTGGGTTGAGAAGATCCCCTGGAGAAGGAAATGGCAACCCACTCCAGTACTCTTGCCTGGAGAATCCCATGGAGGGAGAAGCCTGGTAGGCTACAGTCCATGGGGTCGCAAAGAATCGGACACGACTGAGCGACTTCACTTTTATGAAACTAATTCAACACCTGTATTTATTATTTGCATATGTACTGGGTGGATTAAACAGAAATTTGTCATCTCATAGTTCTGGAGGCCGGAAGTCTAAGATCCAGGTGTCATCAGGGTTGGTTCCTCCTGAAGGCTGGATGAAGAACCTGTCCCGGGTTTCTCTGCTCACTTCTGGTGGTTTGCTGGCATTCCTTGGTTTATAGATACGCCTCCCTAGTTCTTCCTTCAACTTGGCACGTCTTTCTCCTTGTGTGCAAGTCTGTCTTTATGTCCAAATTTCTCCCTTTGTAAGAATGCAATCTTAATGGAAGAGGGCTCACCCTAATGACCTCATGTTAATTTAATCAACTGCCAAGACTGTATTTCCAAATAAGGTCTCATTCACTGGTACTGACATAATTTTGGCACATGAATTTTTTGAGAGATGCACTTTTACCCATAACAGGCATGGATATAATAATGAATTTTAATATAGCCAAATTTAAAAAGGGAGAGAAGAAAATAAAGTAAAAGGTATTACATTTCAATTTAAGAAACTAAATTCTAGTGTAGCTCCTGTGTCGTAATTAAAGAAGGTCATAGTCATATTGAAACTATCTTATTTGTGGTATTTGGGACAACATATGTGAGTGGTTTTGAGGATAATACCTATAAAGAGAGCCCCAGGCAGAAAGGTGTTAATAGATATTGTGGGACATAATTTTACGACTGAAATATCTCTTGCCACAGAAAGCATCATGACACAGCTTTTTCTAGGAATAAGTGATGACTTTCTAATATTAAGCCATTTGTGTTCTTTTTCTACTTTCATAAAATCAAGTTTGGTTCTGCCTCTTCCTTCACCACACCTTCCTGATCTTATCTTTAAATGCTTTACACCTGAGGTTTTTGTCTGATCCAGAAATGGGCACCTGTGTGTGTGTGTGTATGTGTGTGTGTGTGTGTGTTAGTCGTTCAGCCATGTCTGACTCTTTGTGACCCCAAGGACTGTAGCCCACCAGCCCTCTGGTGGCCTCTGCCCATAGAATGGCCTCTGCCCATAGAATTCTCCAGGCAAGAATACTGGAGTGGGTTGCCATTCCCTTCTCCAGGGGATCTTCCCCACCCAGGGATCAAACCCAGGTCTCCCACATTGCAGGCCGTATTTTTACCATCTGAGCCACCAGCAAAGCCCAGAAATGGGCATATTCCCTATAAAACGTTTTAGTCGGGAACAGAGAATAAACATTTTTTATTGAGCATAATTTGGTTAGGAAACAGGTGAGTATACTTCCTGAGTGATGCAAAATTACAAATAGCTCTGTGATCTTGAAAATTATCCTTTGATTTCACCCATATTTATCACATATTGAATATCTTAGGAAATGAATCACCATCACATGATTAAAATAACCTCTGTATTTTAATTCTCAGGGCTCCTATGGGAATAAAATCAAGCTTCTCTGTATGTAAAAAGGAATTGAAGAAGGGATGCAAAATCTTACCGAAAGAATAATAAAAATGCTTTTAGAGCCCTACAATGCTAGCAGTATTCTATGACTGGAGAGACTTGGTAAAAATTGATAAATTGATGCTGGGGGATTAGTGGATTTAACATAAAGAAAACACACACACACACACTCTTCCTGATGTTGTAAGTACCCTACATACAAACCATCAAGTTGCAAACTTTCAAAGATGGGAATGGTGCATTCTCATGTCCAATCGTGTAAGTTAGGTCTTGTGTCTGGCATTCATTGTCACGTGAGTGCATGCTCTCCTAGTGGCTGTCCTTTTGTGTACTTTACTGTACTGTATAGAGGGCAGTAGAGAATGTCTTTATTTCAAGACCAGGATGTCTGAAAGCAAGAGTAGAAGCAGCGGTGATGTAGCTGGTACTTAATGTACTTTTCAGGGTACTGTACTGTAAGATTAAACATTTTTTGTTACTTAGCATGTGTGTGTGAGTGTGTGTGTGTATGTTTTAATGTATTATTTGTGTAAAAAGTATTATAAATATACTACAGTACAGTGCTCTATAGCTGCCCTGGAGAAGGAAACGGCAACCCACTCCAGTATTCTTGCCTGGAGAATCCCATGATGGAAGAGCCTGGCAGGCCACAGTCCATAGGGTCTCAGAGAGTCGGACAAGGCTGAAGCAACTTAGGATTCACGCACACACTATGTAGCTGATCGTGGTAATTGGGGACCTAGGCTAACTTTTTTGGACTTCTAAATGAATAGGATTTATGAACACACCCTTGGGATGGAACTATTCCTAAATAGGGGACTTCCTGCTCCAGGATTCTAAGCCTGGATGACTTTGTTGGACTTATAAACAAATTGGACTTATGAATACACTCTCAGGATGGAACTCATTCCTATGTAGGGGAATTACTGCTCCAGGATTCTAAGCCTGGATGACTTTGTTGGACTTATAAACAAATTCGACTTATGAATGCACTTTCAGGATGGAACTCATTCCTAAGTAAGGGACTTATTGCTCCAGGATTCTAAGCCTGGATGACCCCATTTTCCCCATAGTGTATCTACTCAAAAACGAATGGGTTGATCATTGAGATCTGTCAGTTACTATCTCAACTCATATGGAGGAAAATCACACAGAGAATCGTCCTGCTGGGTTGATTCTAGACTCTCACTATGTCACCGTGTTCCACTCGTGTCACAACAAAGGTTCACAGAAAGTTAGAGAAGGTAGAGATCACTTGGTTCTCCCCTCTGTAGATAAGGACGCAGGTGAAATGACTTGCCCAAGATTATTTGTGCTTCCTGGAACATCCTGATCTAGAATCTCCTGGAGTCCCTTCAAATGTTCTTTTCACCACATCACAGTTGGCTCAGGAACTTTCAGGCCTGTGTTTAGAAGAATTCCTTCATTTCCATTCCAGGTGCTTTAAATTTATATTTAGAGCTAGTTGTACTGTTTCAAGGATGAGAGGATATTATAGGGCACCCCTGGATTCTTTCAGTTGTGTGTGTTTGCGAGCTTGGAGGGAAAGGGAGAACTAGAGCTCATCAGTGAAGTACATTGTCAATCACTTAGCTACAAAAATAAATAAGAATCTTCAGAGAGAACGTCTGTTTATAATATGTGCTTATATGATCTGACAGTCTCACTTTCCAAAATTGAATTAATAAATCATTCACAGTACTGGCTGGAATAGTTAATACACTTTCCTTGCCCCAGCAGAGAGGAAAATGGCCCTGCTTTCCTTAGCTTTATGACACATTAAGCCTAAATAGAATTAATGATTGAGCTCTTGAATCATATTTACTGTGGAGGGCCCCACATGAAGGCCAGTGAGCTACAGAAATATGCAGGAAACTTCTTATATTATTAAAAACAGCTTTTTTATTATTGGCTCTGGAAACTTTGTTCAGCTGTTATTACTTGATAACATAAACCATGTGCACACACACGAGTGTGTGTAGGAATTTTCCAAGGTTTTAAGTATATTAAACTATTAGGATTGGGATTTGGGGATTATCATGTACCCACTGCTATATTTAAGATAGATAACCAACCAGGATCAACTGCAAAACCATTTATAAGGAAAACATACCCATGTTTTATTACTAGTATTTGGTATTATCATACTATTTATTTTTTAATTTAATTTTTATTGGAGTATAGTTGATTTACAATCTTGTGTGAGTTTCAGGTGCAAAGCAAAGTGAATCAGTTATACTAAGACATATATCCCCTCTTTTTAAGATTCCTTTCCCATATGGGTCACTACAGGGTATTGAGTAGTTTCCTGTGCTATATAGTAGGTTCTTATTAGTTTTGTATTTTTATATAGTAGTGTGTATATGTCAATCCCAGTCTCCCAATTTATCCTCCCATCCCATCATGCTATTTAATCTGTCTTGAATTTTCTGAATCTCTTTATACCCTGTGGGGAGAGACAAAGAGGGTTAGAGATGGAAGGACAGAGGGAGGGAAAGAGAGAGGGAAACAGAGGGATATATAGAGAGATACAGAGAAATACAGAGATTGAACAGAAATGCAATTCTTGATGGCCTTCAAGGGGCAATTTAATGGGAAGAAGAAATCTTCATCTGAAAACTCAGTTCTTAAACAATTCCTGATGATTTCTAGTCACTGGGACATTCTGAAGTAGGTGTGGAAGACAGCAATAACAATTAGATATTTTAAAGGGTGGAGATAAACACACTGAATTCTTCCCTCCTCTTGCTAGAGCAGTTAATTATTGAAATCTTAAGTGTATTATATCTAATGAATAATTAAAGCATAATTTTAATGAAATATGCTTTAGGATTTTGAAGTGAGAGAAAAACATGGTATTTTACTGCAACAACATCAGGACATGTCTTTCTTCCCTTTGGCAAGTATTCTACTCAAGAAAATGATGTTTTTTATGGTCAGAATATATTTTCTTCTGTCTTACAATTCTAGAATAAGGAGGGTAGATTAAAAAGTTATTTCCTCCATTCTTCTGGCTTTAGACTAAACCACTTCTAAAATCATCCCAAGTATATTTTTAAAGGAGCTCCATGGATTTACTTGTTTTATGTTTCCTTTAAATGACACATGTTACTTGCGCAGATATCATGCATATTATGTATTTTAAGTTAGAGAGCTACGTTTCTAGTAAAAATAAATGAACCTTTTGTCTAAAACAAGACTCTGTACCAATATATGCGGGAGAGAGGTGGGCATTCCCCTCAATCATAGGGTTTTTCAGAAATGTTAAGGTTTTATTTTATTTTTATATTTTTTCATTGATATCTTGTTAATTATCAAAAATATTATTGAAAGAAGGAAATAGATAGGCAGGTAAAATAAAATGTTTATCATTATCAAGTGATGACTAACTAAAGGTACCGTCTTTGAAAAATAGCACACAGAGAAAAGGAAAAGAAGAAATGGCCTCTTTGAGACCAAATTTTCATTTCTCTCACTAGACATAAGGGTGGTATCATATTATTTACCTTTTTTATATGAAAAATTCTTCTACTTCCTTCTGAATATTAATTTCTACAATCCAGACATGCAGAGGATATGGCAGGAAATTTGGGGAAATATTTATAACCCCTGAGATAGGTTACTTGAGTAAATAGTCATACAGCCTTGTCCAAGATAGAAGGCTGGCTAAACTAGGAAAATGCTGTAATCCTGAGAAGCCAGAAACTAGAAGTCCAAAGGTCTATGTGTGCATTAAAAGTTTTGGCAACTCAGCAAGTGTAAGTAGAATCAATGAATAACATCTCAAGGCACCAAACTTAACAGGAACACTAACCCGCTTCTTTTAGAGCTCTTCTTAGATACTACCTTTTTATTTAGAAAGGAGAAGAAACAGAAGTTGAACTTTTGGTTGGTGAAACAAATGGACAAGCAAAACACTTTTGTCTTCTTTTTACATCCGAAATAGTTGCTTAATATCCTAGATTAACTGCATTTTTGTAGCCAGAGGCACATAAGGAATGAACCCAACCTTCAGTCCATCATCCAGATTTTGCCCAGTGCTGTAAATGTCTTTGCTGAGTTAATTAATCCCTTAGAGATTTCTCTTCAAATCAGATTTGTGTCCTTGGTTTCTGAGAAGCTGAAGAGCTGGCAACATGCAAAGCTTTTGCTGTCCTCAATTTATAACTTGAGAACAATGATAGATGGCAAATTAATCAATTTAGGACATAATAATCAGGTTGAAGTATGAGAAGAAAAAAAGACACAGGACTGTGATTTATTAGTTTTTAAGTTTTCACCACCTGGATCTCAAGATAGTAATTGAATTTGTTTTCTGATCTAAGAAGCCCCAAATTCTTGGATTTCAAATCCTTGCCAACCACTACGTTGACTGAGATGGTTGAAATCTGTTTATGAGCTGGATAGGAGAGTGACAGAGCTGGTGCAGTGGGAAGCAGATGAAAAGAAGTGAGTGAAAGAGAGAAAAGAGGAAAGTTGCCTTTTCTTCTTAAGACTGAAGAACATACTGACACCATTTCTAAAAATAGAGTAGTTTATCAATTGCATACAAGACATCTATTTATGTAAAAGTAAATAATACAAATGTGCAAAAGAGAAGTTAAGTTGGCAGAGTGCTCAAGATATGTCACTAATAATACAGGCAAAAATATTGGGTATGCATCGATCAGGATTCCCCAGGGAAACATTACTAATGAGAGAAAGAGAGAAACTGACTTATTTAAAGTGTTGGCTCACACTACTGTAGGGGCTCACATATCTGAGATCTCTGGGGCAGGTTAGCAGGCTCTAGATCCAGGGAAGAGTTGTTATTGTAGCTTTAGTACTGCAAACTACTGATTTAAATTGTTGTTGCTGTTTAGTCGTTAAGTTGTTTCTGATTATTTTGCAATCCCATGGACTGCAACCCACTAAGCTCCTCTAACCATAGCAATCTCCAGGCAAGAATACTGGAGAAGGTTGCCATTTCCTCCTGAAGGGTATCTTTCTGACCCAGGGATCAAATCCATGTCTTCTGTGTTTCCTGTATTGGCAGGGGTGGATTTTTTTTTTTTTTTTTTTTACCACTGAGCTACCAGAGAAGCCCAATTTAAATGTTGAAAGTGAAAGTCACTCAGTTGTGTCTGACTCTGTGACCGCATGGACTGTAGCCTGCCAGGCTCCTCTGTCCATGGAATTCTCCAGATGAGAATACTGGAGTGGGTTGTCATTCCTCTCTCCAGGGGATTTTCCCAACCCAGGGATCGAACCCAGGTATCTCCCATTGCAGGTGGATTCTTTACATCTGAGCCACCAGAGAAGCTCACCAGGGATGTTAATCACATCTAAAAAATACTCTCACAGCAGCATCTAAACTACTGTTTGACTGGCTACCATAATCTAGTCAAGTTGACACATGAAGTTGAAAAGCCTTTTTCTTTTTTCTCTTCCACTCCTTTTCTTCATCAGCCTCCCACCGCATGAGTGCCACAACTCTCCCATTCAGCTCATAAACAAATGCCAACCATCTCACTCAAAGTCGTGGTTGGCAAGGGTTTGTAATCCAAGAATTTGGGGCTTCTTTGATTGGAAAACAAATTCAAAAACTATCTTGAGATCTAGGTGGTAGGAAAACTTAAAAACTAATAAGTCACAGTTCTATGACATTTTTTTCCTTCTCATACTTGATTTATTATGCCCTAAATTGATTAATGGGCTTCCCTGGTGGCTCAGTGATAAAAAATCTTCCTGTTAATTCAGGAGACATGGGTTCGATCCCTGGATCAGGAAGATCCCCTGGAGGAGGAAACGGCAACCCACTCCAGTGTTCTTCCCTGGGAAATCCCAGAGGAGCCTGGCAGGCTATGGTCCAGGGGTTGCAAGAGTTGGACACTACTTAGTGACTAAACAATGACAACAAATTGATTATTATTGAAGGGTAATAACATTAAGCTATTACTTACTTGCCTAAAGAACATGCTGTAAATTGCTAATTTCAGTAACTTGAGTCAAAGTGTACTGAAGGCAAGTGATTTGGTATTTATCCTTGATCTGCCTGGCAAGCAGACTAAGATGTTGCTGATACTTTTTCTTGAAAAATCAGACAGATCTTGGTAATGGAAAATGAGGTAGGAACCAAAGGAAGAAAAACAGTATATCAGTGCTGACATGGAAGTTTCCATAGGACATGAAGGTGAAGAAATTCTGCTAATAGTTGAGAACGTGTTCAATGCATCTTAAGCTCACAGAACAAGCATCAGCATAAAGTTACTTTTGAAAATATTTAATGTATAGATGGCAATCAAGGTCGTGTGAATGACCAGAGGGAGGCCTAGAATAATAAAGATGTGTTCTGAGAGAACAAGAGGAAGTAGAGGAAGATGATTTAGCACAACATACCAAGGAGGAATAGTGATGAATAAGAATGAAAATGAGATACAGAGAATGAGAACCAGGATAAAGTGGTGTTATGGAGGTCAAGGCAGTAGAAAACTTCAAGATGAGAGGAGTGTTCAATAATATCAAACATCAAAAGGAAGTTATAAAAAGACCATGTTTGAAAACATTCCATTGGGTTTGAAAATCAGCTGCGAACAAGTGCCTTTTGCTGGTGTAGCTTAAATAATGATTTAAGTCATGTCCTTTTAAAAATTGGAATATAGAGAGGCAGTCCTAAGATGGCGGAGGAATAGGATGGGGAGACCACTTTCTCCCACACAAATTCATCAAAAAAACATTTGAATGCTGAGTAAATTCCACAAAACAACTTCTTAATGCTGGCAGAGGATGTCAGGCACCCAGAAAAGCAGCCCATTGTCTTCAAAAGGAGATGTTTTATCATCGGTGCTGTATGGATGGAGAAGTCTTGAGGCTACTGTAAGAATAAGACTGAAAACCAGAGGCAGGAGGTTTAAGTCCAAATCCTGAGAACACCAGAGAACTCCTGACTCCAGGAAACATTAATCGATAGGAGCTCATCAAACTCCTCCACACCTACACTGAAACCAAGCACCACCCAAGGGCCAACAAGTTCCAGAGCAAGACATACCACGCAAATTCTCCAGCAACACAGGAAAATAGCCCTGAGCTTCAATATACAGGCTGCCCAAAGTCACTCCAAACCCATTGACATCTCATAACTCAACTGGACACTTCATTGCACTCCAGAGAGAAGAAATCCAGCTCCACCCACCAGAACACCGATGCAAGCTTCCCTAACCAGGAAAACTTGACAAGCCACCCATCCAACCCCACCCGCAGAGAGGAACTCCACAATAAAGAGGAACCACCAACTGCCAGAATACAGAAAGGCCACCCCAAACACAGCAATATAAACAAGATGAAGAGACAGAGGAATACCCAGCAGGTAAAGGAACAGGATAAACGCCCACCAAACCAAACAAAAGAGAAACAGATAGGGAATCTACCTGATAAAGAATTCCAAATAATGATAGTGAAATTAATCCAAAATCTTGAAAACAAAATGGAGTTACAGATAAATAGCCTGGATACAAGGATTGAGAAGATGCAAGAAAGGTTTAACAAGGACCTAGAAGAAATAAAAAAGAGTCAATATATAATGAATAATGCAATACATGAGATAAAAAACTCTCTGGAGGGAACCAACAGTAGAATAACGGAGGCAGAAGATAGGATAAGTGAATTAGAAGATAGAATAAATGAATCAGAGAGGAAAAAAGAAAAACAAATTAAAAGAAATGAGGACAATCTCAGAGACCTCTGGGACAACGTTAAATGCCCCAACATTTGAATCATAGGACTCCCAGAAGAAGAAGACAAAAAGAAAGACCATGAGAAAAATATTTGAGATAATAGTTGAAAACTTCCCTAAAATGGGGAAGGAAATAATCACCCAAGTCCAAGAAACCAAGAGAGTCCCAAACAGGATAAACCCAAGGTGAAACACCCCAAGGTACATATTAATCAAATTAACAAAGATTAAACACAAAGAACAAATATTAAAAGCAGCAAGGGAAAAACAACAAATAACACACAAGGGGATTCCCATAAGGATAACAGCTGATCTTTCAATAGAAACTCTTCAAGCCAGGAGGGAATGGCAGGACATACTTAAAATGATGAAAGAAAATAACTTACATCCCAGATTACTGTACCCAGCAAGGATCTCATTCAAATATGAAGGAGAAATCAAAAGCTTTACAGACAAGCAAAAGCTGAGAGAATTCAGTACCACCAAACCAGCTCTCCAACAAATGCTAAAGGATCTTCTCTAGACAGGAAACACAGAAAGGGTGTATAAACTCGAACCCAAAACAATAAAGTAAATGACAATGGGATCATACTTATCAATAATTACCTTAAATTTAAATGGGTTGAATGCCCCAACCAAAAGACAAAGACTGGCTGAATGGATATAAAAACAAGACCCCTATATATGTTGTCTACAAGAGACCCACCTCGAAACAAGGGACACATACAGACTGAAAGTGAAGGGCTGGAAAAAGGTATTCCATGCAAATAGAGACCAAAAGAAAGCAGGAGTAGTAATACTCATATCAGATAAAATAGACTTTAAAACAAAGGCTGTGAAAAGAGACAAAGAAGGACACTGCATAATGATCAAAGGATCAATCCAAGAAGAAGATATAACAATTATAAATATATATGCACCCAACATAGGAGCACCTCAATATGTAAGACAAATGTTAACAAGTATGAAAGCAGAAATTAACAATAACACAATAATAATGGGAGACTTTAATACCCTACTCACACCTATGGATAGATCAACTAAACAGGAAATTAACAAGGAAACACAAACTTTAAATGATACAATAGACCAGTTAGACCTAATTGATATCTATAGAACATTTCACCCCCAAACAATGAATTTCACCTTTTTCTCAAGTGCACATGGAATATATTCCAGGACAGATAACATCTTGGGCCATAAATCTAGCCTTCATAAATTCAAAAAAATTAAAATCATTCCAAGCATCTTTTCTGACCACAATGCAGTAAGATTAGATCTCAATTACAGGAGAAAAACTATTAAAAATTCCACATATGAAGGCTGAACAACACAGTGCTGAATAACCAACAAATCACAGTAGAAATCAGAAAAGAAATCAAAATATGCATAGAAACAAATGAAAATGAAAATGCTACAACCCAAAACCCGTGGGACACTGTAAAAGCAGTGCTAAGGGGAAGGTTCATAGCAATACAAGCATACCTCAAGAAACAAGAAAAAAGTCAAATAAATAACCCAAGTCTACACCTAAAGCAACTAGAAAAGGAAGAAATGAAGAACCCCGGGGTTAGTAGAAGGAAAGAAATCTTAAAAATTAGGGCAGAAATAAATGCAAAAGAAACAAAAGAGACCATAGCAAAAATCAACAAAGCCAAAAGCTGGTTCTTCAAGAGGATAAATAAAATTGACAAACCATTAGCCAGACTCATCAAGAAACAAAGGGAGAAAAATCAAATCAATAAAATCAGAAATGAAAACGGAGAGATCACAACAGACAACACAGAAATACAAAGGATCATAAGAGACTATCAGCAATTATATGCCAATAAAATGGACAACGTGGAAGAAATGGACAAGTTCTTAGAAAAGTACAACTTTCCAAAACTGAACCAGGA
>NW_011494677.1:4633614-4638561 GCF_000754665.1 Bison bison bison | reverse complement strand
AACTACAGGCCAATATCACTGATGAACATAGATGAAAAAATCCTTAACAAAATTCTAGCAATCAGAATCCAAAAACACATTAAAACGATCATATATCATAACCAAGTGACCTTTATCCCAGGGATGCAAGGATTCTTCAATATCCACAAATCAATCAATGTAATACACCACATTAACAAATTGAAAAATAAAAGCCATATGATTATCTCAATAGATGCAGAGAAGGCCTTTGACAAAATTCAACATCCATTTATGATAAAAACCCTTCAGAAAGCAGGAATAGGGAAGGAACATACCTCAACATAATAAAAGCTATATATGACAAACCCACAGCGAACATTATCCTCAATGGTGAAAAATTGAAAGCATTTCCCCTAAAGTCAGGAACAAGACAAAGGTGCCCACTCTCACCACTACTATTTAATATAGTTTTGGAAGTTTTGGCCACAGCAATCAGAGCAGAAAAAGAAATAAAAGGAATCCAAATTGGAAAAGAAGTAAAACTCTCACTGTTTGCAGATGACATGATCCTCTACATAGAAAACCCTAAAGACTCCACCAGAAAAGTACTAGAGCTAATTAATTAATATAGTAAAGTTGGAGGATATAAAATCAACACACAGAAATCCCTTGCATTCCTATACACTAATAATGAGAAAATAGAGAAATTAAGGAAACAATTCCATTCACCATTGCAACAAAAAGAATAAAATACTTAGGAATATATCTACCTAAAGAAACTAAAGACCTGTATATAGAAAACTATAAAACACTGGTGAAAGAAATCAAAGAGGACACTAATAGATGGAGAAATATACCATGTTCATGGATCGGAAGAATCAATATAGTGAAAATGAGTATACTACCCAAAGCAATCTATAGATTCAATGAAATCACTATCAAGCTACCAACGGTATTATTCACAGAGCTAGAACAATCAGTCCATTCTGAAGGAGATCAGCCTTGTGATTTCTTTGGAAGGAATGATGCTAAAGCGGAAACTCCAGTACTTTGGTCACCTCATGTGAAGAGTTGACTCATTGGAAAAGACTCTGATGCTGGGAGGGATTGGGGTCAGGAGGAGAAGAGGACGACAGAGGATGAGATGGCTGGATGGCATCACTGACTCGATGGACATGAGTCTGAGTGAACTCCGGGAGTTGATGATGGATAGGGAGGCCTGGCGTGCTGTGATTCATGGGGTCGCAAAGAGTTGGACACGACTGAGCGACTGAACTGAACTGAGAAAAAATAATTTCATAATTTGTATAGAAATACAAAAAACCTCGAATAGCCAAAGCAATCTTGAGAAAGAAGACTGGAATTGGAGAAATCATCCTGCCTGACTTCAGGCTCTACTACAAAGCTGCAGTCATCAAGACAGTATGGTACTGGCACAAAGACAGAAATATAGATCAATGGAAGAAAATAGAAAGCCCAGAGATAAATCCACGCACCTATGGACACCTTATCTTTGACAAAGGAGGCAAGAATGTACAATGGAGAAAAGACAATCTTTTTTAACAAGTGGTGCTGGGAAAACTGGTCAACCACTTGTAAAAGAATGAAACTAGAACACTTTCTAACACCATACACAAAAATAAACTCAAAATGGATTAAAGATCTAAATGTAAGACCAGAAACTATAGAACTCCTAGAGAAGAACATAGGCAAAACACTCACTGACATAAATCACAGCAGGATCCTCTATGACCCACCTCCCAGAATATTGGAAATAAAAGCAAAAATAAACAAATGGGACCTAATTAAAATTAAAAGCTTTTGCACAACGAAGGAAATTATAAGCAAGGCGAAAAGACAGCCTTCAGAATGGGAGAAAATAATAGCAAATGAAGCAACTGACAAAGAATTAATCTCAAAAATATACAAGCAACTCCTGCAGCTCAATTCCAGAAATATAAACGACCCAATCAAAACATGGACCAAAGGACTAAACAGACATTTCTCCAAAGACATACAGATGGCTAACAAACACATGAAAAGATGCTCAACATCACTCATTATTAGACAAATGCAAATCAAAACCACAATGAGGTACCATTTCACACCAGTCAGAATGGCTGCTATCCAAGAGTCTACAAGCAATAAATGCTAGAGAGGGTGTGGAGAAAAGGGAACCCTCTTACACTGTTGGTGGGAATGCAAACTAGTCCAGTCACTATGGAGAACAGTGTGGAGATTCCTTAAAAAACTGGAAATAGAACTGCCATACGACCCAGCAATACCACTTCTGGGCATACACACTGAGGAAACCAGAATTGAAAGAGACATGTGTACCCCAATGTTCATCACAGCACTGTTTATAATAGCCAGGACATGGAAGCAACCTAGATGTCCATCAGCAGACGAATGGATAAGAAAGCTGTGGTACATGTACACAATGGAGTATTCAGTTCAGTTTAGTCACTCAGTCATGTTCAACTCTTTGTGACCCCGTGAATTGCAGCACGCCAGGCCTCCCTGTCCATCACCAACTCCCAGAGTTCACTCAAACCTAGGTCCATTGAGTTGGTGATGCCATCCAGCCATCTCATCCTCTGTTGTCTCCTTATCCTCCTGACCCCAATCCCTCCCAGCAGCAGAGTCTTTTCCAATGAGTCAACTCTTCACATGAGGTGGCCAAAGCACTAGAGTTTCCGCTTTAGCATCATTCCTTCCAAGGAACACTCAGGACTGATCTCCTTTAGAATGGACTGGTTGGATCTCCTTGCAGTCCAAGGGACTCTCAAGAGTCTTCTACAACATCACACTTCAAAAGCATCAATTCTTCGGCGCTCAGCCATCTTCACAGTCCAACTCTCACATCCATACATGACCACTGGAAAAACCATAGCCTTGACTACATGGACCTTTGTTGGCAAAGTAATGTCTCTGTTTTTGAATATGCTATCTAGGTTGGTCATAACTTTCCTTCCAAGGAGTAAGCGTCTTTTAATTTCATGGCTGTAAGTCACCATCTGCAGTGATTTTGGAGCCCAAAAAAATAAAGTCTGACACTGTTTCCACTGTTTCCCCATCTATTTGCCATGAAGTGATGGGACCAGATGCCATGATCTTCGTTTTCTGAATGTTGAGCTTTAAGCCAACTTTTTTTCACTCTCCTCTTTCACTTTCATCAAGAGGCTTTTTAGTTCCTCTTCACTTTCTGCCATAAGGGTGGTGTCATCTGCATATGTGAGGTTATTGATATTTCTCCTGGCAATCTTAATTTCAGCTTGTGCTTCTTCCAGCTTCAGCCATTAAAAAGAATACATTTGAATCAGTTCTAATGAGGTGGATGAAACTGGAGCCTATTATACAGAGTGAAGTAAGCCAGAAAGAACAGTATACTAACGCATATATATGGAATTTAGAAAGATGGTATCAATAACCCTGTATGTGAGACAGCAAAAGAGACACAGATGTATAGAATAGTCTTTTGGACTCTGTGGGAGAGGGTGAGGGTGGGATGATTTTGGAGAATGGCATTGAAACATGTATATTATCATATGTGAAACAAATCGCCAGTCCAGGTTCAATGCATGATACAGGATGCTCGGGGCTGGTGCACTGGGATGACCCAGAGGGATGGTATGGGGAGGGAGGTGCGAGGGGGGTTCAAGATGGTGAGCACATGTACACCCGTGGCAGATTCATATCAATGTATGGCAAAACCAATACAATATTGTAAAGTAATTAGCCTCCAATTAAAATAAATAAATTTATATTAAAAAATGCTGAATAGGTTAAAAAAATAAACACTTACCTCTGAAAAGAAAAAAAAAAATTGGAATATAATGGTTTTACAATGTTTTGTGTTAGTTTCTGCTGTACAGTGAAGTGAATCAACTAGCTGTATAAGTATATCCCTCTCTCTTGGAACTCTCTCCCACCCCACTCCAACCTCTCCTTTCTAGGTCATCACAGACCACCAAGCTGAGCTTCCTGTGCTTTATGTCACATCTTAATACTCCTACCCTGTCTTGTGTGAAGTTCTGTGCTATGCTCTGTAGGTAATGTCTCTTTTAATATTTCCTATTCTCTTTTAATACTGTGAGAGGCAGGTATTATTATCATTGTCGCTATTTTATAGATGTATACACTCAAGTTTAGAAATGCTAGGGCAATGCCAAAGAATGCTCAAACTACTGCACAATTGCACTCATCTCACATGCTAGTAAAGTAGTGCTCAACATTCTCCAAGCCAGGTTTCAGCAATATGTGAACCATGAACTTCCTGATGTTCAAGCTGGTTTTAGAAAAGGTAGAGGAACCACAGATCAAATTGCCAACATCTGCTGGATCATCAAAAAAGCAAGAGAGTTCCAGAAAAACATCTATTTCTGCTTTATTGACTATGCCAAAGCCTTTGACTGTGTGGATCACAATCAACTGTGGAAAATTCTTCAAGAGATGGGAATACCAGACCACCTGACCTGCCTGTTGAGAAATTTGTATGCAGGTCAGGAAGCAACAGTTAGAACTGGACATGGAACAACAGACTGGTTCCAAATAGGAAAAGGAGTGCATCAAGGCTGTATATTGTCACCCTGCTTATTTAACTTATATGCAGAGTACATCATGAGAAACGCTGGACTGGAAGAAACACAAGCTGGAATCAAGATTGCCGGGAGAAATATCAATAACCTCACATATGCAGATGACACCAACCTTATGGCAGAAAGTGAAGAGGAACTAAAAAGCCTCTTGATGAAAGTGAAAGAGGAGAGTGAAAAAAAGTTGGCTTAAAGCTCAACATTCAGAAAACGAAGATCATGGCATCCGGTCCCATCACTTCATGGGAAATAGATGGGGAAACAGTGGAAACAGTGTCAGACTTTATTTTTCTGAGCTCCATAATCACTGCAGATGGTGATCACAGCCATGAAATTAAAAGATGTTTACTCCTTGGAAGGAAAGTTATGACCAACCTACACAGCTATTAAA
>NW_011494677.1:4615145-4633252 GCF_000754665.1 Bison bison bison | reverse complement strand
TAACTTGATGGACGTGAGTCTGGGTGAACTCCGGGACTTGGTGATGGACAGGGAGGCCTGGCGTGCTGCGATTCATGGGGTTGCAAAGAGTCGGACACGGCTGAGCGACTGAACTGAATTGACTGAAATATCTTTCCCAAGGTCATACAGCTCAAGATTGGGACGTGCTTGTCTAAGGATTCCTGTTTGAATGCCACGTCTGTGCTCTTCATTCAGCTGCTTCTTTTCGTCCATGGAGTAAAGGAGGTGCACCGAGATCATAAGGTCTACGGAATGAATGAGAATTGATGAAAAGGGAGAAAGAGATTACAGATCATCATTTTCAAGGATAGTAGTAGGTAGCGGAAGGATGCGCATTTGAGATCTATTCTGAGGTCTGAGAAACTTGTGTGTATTTGTACTTTGGAAGAAAGGAATCAAGAGAAAAGAGGGTGACTTCCTTGGTGGTCCAAAATGATAATAGAATCCAGATGGAGTTCTTCTCTCCTTTGGATTGATGGGTGGGTGACCACTTAGAATGGTGTTTGATAATGAAGACAAATGGAAGTACACACATAACGGAAGTAGGTCTTAAGAATATAAACATCTGAATCTAAGGAAAGGGATTAGAAGGGAATTTAGACCAAGTACATTTCCTTTCAGATAAGTGCTCTCCTCTGAATGGTCCAGCCAAAATTGCAAAGCCCCTGTCAATACCACCTCTCATTACACCTAGCTTGATGTAGCTTAATACCAAGCAATATGCCCCATTAATCAAATTTAAGGCAGTAAAAGTAGAATCTGGGAGTTGTTATCTGAGTCACTTTTCCCCAGGTAAATAGGAATGTGTTTTTCTATAAATTGCTTTGAGGTGCCTTGAGATTTCTTTAATCGAATCGCGAGAAATGATGGCCAATACTTATTTGATGGGGTCGTGTTGACATGTCTTTTCTTCCATTACATTTTCCCCCAGATAATAAGGCTCCACAGACTTCTGGATTAAAAAAACACAAGATTACTATCACAAAAGGAGGAGGTGAAAAAAAGTTTGCTGTTTGCTTCCAATGGTTCAGCAAGTGCTTAAAGTCCTCATGGGGTTGGGAAGTGAAAATTTCAACCTGTTAGTAGGTTCCATCAGACTGGCCATATTGGGGAACAAATCTGTACAATACTATCCCCTAAACCACAAATAGTGCTCAGAGACATCCTGAAATCTACCTAGAATTGTTTACTAACATTTAAACTAGACTCCATTTAGATCTAGAGACAGTAATATGCTTTAAATAATGTAATTTTATCCAAACTTAAACATGTCTTTATATGTAGAAGATACACATTCTTCATTCATCCTTGATGAGCACAGAAACATCAAAGCTGTCATCATTCTATTTGTCAAGATTAGTTATTTTTATTCCTCTTTAGTTATTAATAATGCATAAGCAGAGAGGTCTTTGGGCTCCTTCTAGATGGTTTCTGTCTTTATTCTTCTTGTTTTCTCAGCATGTAAACTTATCAAAGCTATTTCTCTAATCTATTGTTCTTTGCCTTGAATGCTCTTTGTCAGATGCTTATCTTTGAGGTTTTCAGCTGTTAAAAACCCTCTTTTAATCTCCCTTTATCGAATTGCACTGTATCTGGCTACAGGCTCTCCTAATATCATTGTTTCCTTTTTGTTTACATCCAGATCTGAGCATGCAGATAAAAGATGACTGGGACACAGTGAAGATTTCCTCAGCTGTCCCTGTGAAACATGAGACATCAGACATTCACCAACTTCTCAAAGATATTTTAGAGGCATGATTTTCCAGTTCTAACCTCCAGGTGGCAAAATCCAATTCTCTGATCCCACATTTGTCTTCTACCCCTCCCTATATTTCATAGTTAGGAAGGGCATGTCTAATATTCAAGTTCAGCCCATGTCCACCACCTACCTACCTTAGCTATTGGGTGTCAAAATATGGTATATGTAGAGCAGGCATGCTATTGCTTTCTTATACCATGACATCCCCTCTAAGACTCTTCTGCCCAGCCAAGATGGACAAGCCAACACTTGGTACCCATATTTCTGGGTTGTATACTAATTTTCTAGTTGCTGCTCAATTTTCCCCATACACTGACATTCATAACCAAATCTTAACCATTTCAGTGTGTTCCATTCTTTCTATCCTGAATTTACTCATTCATACTTGAACACTCTATAACCAGTGCTTCTTAAAATTGCTTGCACATTGGAGTCACTTAGGGAACTTAAAAAAACATTTTCACTGCCTGGTTCTCCGTCCCAGACCAATTAAATTAGAATCTCCGGATGAGGCTCAGACATCAGTATTTTATGTAAAATTCCCCCAGGTAATTACACTATGCAGTTAAGTTTTGAAAACTATTGTTAACCCAATAGTTTGTTGTGAGATTTTTGCTTATCTAAAGATAAATTATTAGGCAGTGTTTGCTTGGGAAAAAAAAAAGGGGGCCTTTTGTTTTCTCTGAAGTTCAGTTCAAGTCTCTCAGATGTTTTCTGTAAAGGTTGGTGCTGACAGTCTGATTATCTGAGTTAATGCGGTCTCACATCCAATTCTCCCAGGGAGAAAGTTGCAATCCTACACAGTTACAATCCTCTAATACTCACTTGCAGAAACTCAAAGATTGGGCAAAGTAAGTTAATAAATGTCTTCTAATTGTATGAAGGGAGGAAAATTTCTAGAGAGGTGGGGGCAGCAAATGAGCAGAGGGGCAGTTCACTTATCCTGAAATCAGAAATGTGGAGAAGTAATAGTCCCTTTAGATCATCCATCAAGTCATTGACTAGGTCAAGTTCTGCATATTGGAGACAAATCAACATTTTATCTCTTTGGTTAGCAATTGTGCCTTAACTATATGCCATATGCATGAATGCGTTGGGTTCGATCTTTGCCTCCTGCAACTGGAATGCACTTAGAGAGGATGCTTACCTGCAGCTACTGTCGCAGTGTGGGACCAGATGGCTTCAGGATGCGATCTTCCCTATGCAAATGATATTCGTCTCGAGCCTTGCTTGGAATATAAATTAAAGCATCACTTCACAGTAAACTATATGTGTTTGGTGATCAATACGGAACTCTAATTTTCTCAAGTTAATGCCTTTTAATGACAGGTTCCCAATGCTAGCTGTAGACAGTTACATACAAGATTATAAATCATGGTGATGTCTTAGCCCTGAATTATTAATCTTTGCTCCCCCCTGCATTACATAATTGATAATGACTATATTGACAGTTCCAAGAGGGCTCTGGAGATGGATCTGTTCAGTGGAAGCAAAAGCATTACCACCGTGGAGTGTGGCAAACAGCGCTGAAATGACCTGCTGTGTATTCTAATGAGTGGATTCTGTCACCTCCCGTTATTTCATTGAGTTTCCCAGGCTTTCCCTTCTCCTAGGGAGGTTAGATGTGGTCCGAAAGTGACCTAATACTCATAAACACACTAGCTCTTACCATGAATATTTGTTCCTGGTGCACTTTCAAGTCATTATTTTTTTCCTATTTTTAATTAATTCGTAACAATTGGACTATAATTGCTTTACAATATTGTGTTAGTTTCTGTTGTCTAATGAAGTGCATCAGCCATAAGTATACCTATATCCCCTCCCTCCTGAGCCTCCCTCCTTCCCCAGCCTCCATTCCCCACCGCGCACCAGGTCATTATACAGCACTGAGCTGTGTTCCTTGCGCTATACAGCAGCTTCCCACGAGCTAGCTATTTCACACATGATAGTGTATATATGGGGCTTCCCAGGTGGATCAGTGGTAAAGAATCTGCCTGCTAATGTAGGAGCTTCAGGAGTCTTGGGTTCAATCCCTGGGTTGGGAAGACCCTCTGGAGGAGGAAAAGGCAACCCACTGCCCTGGAGGAGGAAATGGCAACACTCTGGTATTCTTGCTGGGATAATCTCATGGACAGAGGAGGCTGGTGGGCTACAGTCCATGGGGTTGCAAAGTCAGACACGATTGAAGCTACTGAGCACAGCACACATGGCACCATGTACATGTGTCAGCACTACTTTGTCAGTTCATCCTGCCCTCTCCTTCCCTTGATCTGTAGCGATGTGGATGAACCTAGAGTTTGTAATACAGAGTGAAGTAAGTCAGAAAGAGAAAAAATACATCATATATTAATGCATATATATATATATATAATAGAATCTAGAAAAACAGTACTGATGAACCTATTTGCAGAGAAGGAAGACAGACACAGATATAGAGAATGGACATCTGGATTCAAGTCATATTTGACTTTTACTAATGGGCTTCCCTGATAGCTCAGTTGGTAAAGAATCCACCTGCAATGCAGGGGACCCCATTTCGATTCCTGGGTCAGGAAGATCCGCTGAAGAAGGGATAGGCTACCCACTCCAGTATTCTTGGGCTTCTCTTGTGGCTCAGCTGGTAAAGAAGCTGCCTGCAATGCGAGAGACCTGGGTTGGATCCCTGGGTTGGGAAGATCCCCTGGAAAAGGGAAAGGCTACCCACTCCAGTATTCTGGCCTAGAGAATTCCATGGACTGTATAGGCCATGGGATCACAAAGAGTCAGACATGACTGAGTGACTTTGACTTTCACTAATGAAAAAAATACATTTCATTTCTCATTGGAGTCCATTGATCGAATAAAGCTACCTGAGAGAGAACTAATGAATTCTTCGCAGCGGATCTGCATTCTTTATGGATTTATCCAGTTCAGCAGCAAATGGAATGCAGCAGGAAGCGTACACAGACAATTTAAGGCAGGAGAGATGCCCAGAGGCCCACCACAAGGACTAAATTGTCTAAAATGCGTGTCTCTCTTGGAATGGGGATTTTATTCACTGACAAAGAAACTCTTCCCTCTATGAGTCTGGCTGATTTCCTCTGACAGAGGGGATGAATGAAAATTATTTGACAGTTTGACTTAGGACAAAAGTCCGGTCTAGAGGGAGCAGTCTGCTTGTGTGTGACTACTCTGTGAAATACACCCACAATATATTTTTCTCCATACGGTTGGACTATTCCCTAAGTGGCAACTGGCTTTTCATATTTTTGCTATAAACCCAAGCAAGTTGTTAACACCTCCACTGACTGTTTTGTTTACAGCTTTCCTTTCATTTTACACGTACGGTGGGGGTGAGGGGCTCCCTTGCCACACCACACAGATGGGTGCCTGCCTAGGGAAAATGCATGGCATTTAAAACAGGCCACTTTTATTAGACCAGAAGGGAAGCTCTCTCTCGTAATAACCAACCACATGGCCCTTTCCCCTTGTCCCTTCCTTGTTAACTCAGCAAAACAAATGCCAGATAATCTATTCAGAGTGATGTTTAACCTTTGTCTCAGGAGCCCATTTGACAATTGGATGCTGTAAAACCATCTCTGCTGCCTTCCTCCTTTCTCTGTTGTTCTCATGCCCTTTCATTAGGCCGCCCATCATGACGCAGTCGTGCTAAGTCGTGGCTGGATTCTAGAAGGCCTTACACTTTGCTTTTGTGTTAATACAGTCACCTTATGCTGCTACGTCTTGTTCCTGTATTTGGACAGTAGTGACAACAATTCATGCCCTGACCTATCGTTCACGTATGAAAGTTCTTTGGAAAGTGTAAAATCGGATGTGCATCTATGGAGTCAGTAATATTGTTGAAGGCTATTTGGTTCAGAGAAACAGACAGGGGTTGGTGAGCAGAGGGCATCCTTGGGTTTTCTTAACAAGGGCCATTAAACCAAGAACATGAAACCTTATTTGCCTTTGTCTCTCCCTTCTCTAACTCATTTTAAATGTTTTGAATTTATCATACAGTTGATAACTTATTGAGTTCATTCTTGTTCCCTGATTGTCAATATATACTGCCCCAAATGACATTCTGTTATCATCTGTTGTTTTGAGATTTAAGTTGTTTCATGTGTGTTTAAATTATTTTCTCAACCATGTGGCACCTGCCCACACCGTTTAAATAGCACAGGGTAACATAGTCTATCCTTGAGAGATCCCAACAAGATGAAACATCCTGTGTACTTTAAGCTTCCCTTTGTGTAAGGGTGGGCATAAAGTTTATTATATGCTTTTCTAGTTAAGCCTCAGAGAAGGAATAGATGTGCTGATGTAGTAAGAATTAACCACATCCCACATGAGAGTAGCCTGGGCAAATCCCACTGGCGCAATTAGTATCTGCTAAAGAATGCACATTTTGTAATTTCTGACAAAGAAAATAAATGGTGTTTGAGTCGGAATCCTTGGTCTGATATCTTCAGAAAGAATATGCATTTCTTTTTTAGACATAATTTCCTATTTGAACTAATCTGCATTTGTACCACTACGTTTATTTTTCCTACTTAAATAAATATTAAGGAATTAATGCTCCTCATTTTAATGAATATGTCAATCTTCTAGTGTTTATGCATGCCATATATTGGGATAGATTTAAGCTGTGGTGAGATCATGCCTAAATCACTTCGAGTTGTATAATCAACTTATGGAAAGAAGATTGACTTGAGGTTACTTGGGGAAAGATATCCCTTCATTTTGTAGATGAATTGGAACACTTAGGCTAATAACATAATGGTAAAAACTAATTTGACACCAACTATTAGAGAATGGCTTTAATTCCATAGCTTTAAAATATCCTGTTCTATGTATATGAGAAGCTTGCATTTTCTCTAATATCCTGTTTTAAAGTATATTCTGTTTAATAATATTTTCCTCAACTGGATGGATACTATGGTCTTTCCAGTTTTCAACATTTCTCTACAAAAAGAGAGTTTTAAGAAATTTTCCCTCAGGGACTCCCTGGCAGTCCAGCGATTAAGACTTTGCCTTCCAATGCAAGGGGTGCAGGTTCGATCCCTGGTCAGGGAGTTAAGATTGCATATGCCTTGTGGCCAAAAAAACCCAGAACATAAAATAGAAGCAGTATTCTAACAAATTCAGTGAAAGCTTTAAAAATGGTCCACATCCAAAAAATTTTTACTTCTAAATAAAAGTGAATTTGGAAGGTAACTTCTCAAACCGAGAGGGACGTTTGCAATTTAACTTTGTGGTAATAAATCCTGCCTGTTTACCAGGTTTTGCCACCCGTCTTGCTCCATTGCTAGAGCCAGCTCCTTTCTACTCCTTAGTAAAATGGTCTCACTACCAGGCCATCCCCATGCTGCTAATCTAACTCTGATTTGTTCTCTGTTCAAATTTTTAGATGTTTCTTTCATCGACAAGATTCTGTTCTGTCTTCTTCTTTCTCCCCTCCCTTGCATCTTCTTTTCTTCCTTCCTTCTTTCAAGTATTAAGAAAAGTGTCTTCAGTCCACATTTGGCTGCTTTACTACCTGCTTTTCTGGCAAGAATTCTGGAGTGGGTTGCCATTTCCTCCTTCAGGGGATCTTCCCAACCCGCTTCTCCTGCATCTCCTGCACTGCATGTGAATTCTTAATCCACTGAGCCATCGGGGAAGCCCCTGTTGGACTTATGCTAAAGCCTGACACACAGTTCTCCTGTGACTTCACCCCCATCCTTGGTTGCATCCCCTTTACTGGGTCCAGTGTCTTCCTTTGTCATCACTTACTGTCCTGTTTTGACAGCACACGCACACCAGTATTTTCATGAAAAAAGTAGGAAGGGAGATATTGTTTCAAACTTATATACCTGAAAGTGTTTTATTCTGCTCCCATACTTAATTGACAATCTGGCAGCATTTATAATTGCAGTTTGCAAACCATCTACCCTCAGAATTTTGAAGGAATTGCTTTATCATCTTTTAGATATGCGGGTTGTTGCTGAGAAGTCCAATGTCTTTATTCTTTTTGATGCTGATTTATTTCTTTTGTTTCAAAGGTCTTTGGATTTTCTTTCTTCTCTTTCCAAATTTGCATGCTTATGTATTTTAGGAAATTTATCATTTATTATACTCTGACTTAAACTATTTTAGTCTGGAAAATAATATCATTATCTTCTGGAAAATTTTCTTGAATCATTGTACCCCAGATTTAGTTTCTTGGAAAACAGACTATGAGAGAGTGGTTAACATGCAAGAAACATGGATCTCTTGCACTGATCCTCTGCTTTTCCATATATGTGGATATGTCTTTAGGATCAGTGGGCCTCACTGTAGTATTACTGGGTAGAGACCCAGCTGTGCTTTTTTTTTTTGAGGGACCACAAAAGGTCAGTATTTATAAGTCTTTTCTGGGTATGTTGAATTTTTCCAGGAATGACTACTTGAAACTCCTGCCTATTTTTGGCCAAATCACGATATTTTTGCAGTGAAGCAGAATTAAGTAGGTCTGAGGGGTATTGTCAAACAGTAACTTTCAAGCCGAATGTCTCTTCCTCACCTTTCCTCTGTGCCAGATATACTAAAATATGGGCAATCTCTGATTCTATTCCTCCACAAAATAAACCCCCAGTTTCTGGAAAGGGACCAAGTATTTAAATATTCCCCACAAGGATATTCAGGTGGTCTTAGCTTTCAGTCTCATGCCTCACTGTAGCCTTCCTTAAAATCTATAGGGTTGGCCAAAAAGTTAATTAGGATTTCTCATGTGCTGTTACAGAAAAACCTGAATGAACTTTTTGGCCAACCCTAGAAGGAACTGGCAACCCACTCCAGTATTCTTGCCTAGAGAATCCTGTGGACAGAGGAGCCTGGTGGGCTGCTATCCATAGGGTCCCACAGAGTTGGACACGACTGAAGCGACTAAGCATGCACACAGTATCTCAATATACAAGCCTTTAGAAGCCCCTGCTGCATGATTCACTTGTTGATATCTCTTTATCCCCTGATGGCTCAATCCCCTGCTCTTTGTGTTGTGATTTTGTCTTTACTCCCATTCGAATGGGATTCCTGGAAAGAGCAAAGAAAAAGCCCTCAGGTATTTAATCCTCCACGTTTAACCAGACGTTCTCACTTTATACTAGAAATGTAAAATTCTACAGAAGTCAGTGGAGGGAGAGATTATTCTTGGCTGAAGGGTGTGAGTAGGTCAAGAAGCTTTATGCAATAATAAAGATACTTCCTTTCAGAGTCTATAAAAGACTGGGCATATGGCTTTTTATTATAAATACAGTCTGTCTAATCTGTAACAGCACTGAAAATGTTGTTGAATTTCTTCTGGCAAGACTGATTATTGATTTTCATGGTACTGTCTGGAGAAGGCTATATTTTTGTTGTAGATTCCTTCTCATGCAATTAAAAAAATACAAAAAGGAGGAAAAGAAAATATATAGTGGCCAGGGTTAGATTAGGCTTTCTTTCCATCTCCATTTTCTCTATCCCAAGTGAATTAAAGTCTTGAGGAGGAAAGGCGCTTAACAAATAGTACTTGTTCATATCATTGATGCTATCATTAATCTAATAGTGCTGCTCAAAGTTCTGTGGCTGATCCATTTAGTAATGTCAAAAGAACCTTGTTAAAGAAAAATGCTTAACTTGACCTTCCAAACCTTTGCCCTTTTCTTTCTTATTTATTTTGAAATTTGCCTCTTAAGACAAAGTAAATAAAAATTATCCTTAAAAACTCCCCACCCTTATTCACTTATTCTATGATTTGGAGACAGTCTTCAAGATAGCAACTCCACTGGCATGAAATGTCAGAAAATGCAATTGTCTTACAGTTTTAATTACATATTATTACAAAAACTTAGAAGTTTTATTTTGGTGACATTATTTTATTTGGGGGGAGGTGAACCTATAACTAACTGATTATCTTCTCAATGCTTTTAGGTGTCTTATTTTTTTTTAAACTGGAATATGGCAATTTAATAATTATGAATATGGTTTAGTCATTCAATATCAGCATCTATAGAAATAATTACCATGATTTTTTGACAACCAAGCAAGCTCTGGGAGTTGGTGATAGACAGGGAAGCCTGGCATGCAGCAGTCCACGGGGTTGCAAAGAGTCGGACGTGACTGAGTGGCTGAACTGAACTGAAGACTTTTCTTGAAAACTCAAGGGGATGAAGCATGAGGGGATAAAAGATGCACCTTGGCTTCTACCCCTAATATTCTACTGAATTTGCCCCTTCAAAGAGTAACGATGATCTTCTAGTTGACAAATCTAAAGGCTGTTTCTTGGCTTTTGTTCTCCCTGAAATATTTTGCTAAATGATTGAGAGAGCTCTTCTTGAAAATTTTTACTCTCATTGAATCAGATTTTTCTGGATCTCCTTTAATCAATTCACTATTCCTGTGTGTGCATTTGTGTGTGTGTGTGTGTGTGTGCGCGTGTGTGTGTATCTGTGTGTGTTTGTTCCCCGTTCTCTTTATCCACTCTAGGGAAGTACAGAAACTATGCTCTATTCATCTTAGCCTGGTGTTTAGTGGCAGTTCAACTAATATTGTTGCTGTTTAGTTGCTAAATTGTGTCCTATTCTTTGCAACCCCATGGACTGTAACCTGCTGGGCTTCTCTGTCCAAGGGATTTCCCAGGCAAGAATATTGGAGTGAATTGCCATTTCCTTCTCCAGGGGATCTTTCCAACCCAGGGATTGAGCCCACATCTCCTGCATTGCAGGTGGATTCTTTACCACTGAGCCACCAATATTAAATTCAATAATTAAAAAAAATCATGATAATGGATAATAGATCTATGAAGATGAAAGAAATGAAGAGAGATGAACAACCACCTCTTTGATTAAACAAAGCTATATATTTTGATTCTATTGCTAACCTTATTTCCATGTTTCTCCTATTTTTCAAAGACAACTCACCATTACAAATTTTCCATCACTTTGCACATCACAAAGTGTATCCACATTTCAGATGTTCATACATATAAAAGAGTGTCATTATCTTCTTCCCTTAAATCAAGTGCCCCTTAGTGTTTTCCTGTTACTGTGCACTTGTCATTCAGGGCTTGACGCCTCATTCATCTTTGACATGTCATCTTGGATCACTTCTACACTAATAGGGAACTGAATTCTTCCTCTATTTTCTTGCCTCCAAAATTTTACATCAATATTATCACTACTGTAACCCATCATCCCTCCATTTTTTTCTTTTCTTAAAAGTTTATTCAGCAGTTTTCCAGGGTGTGTGCAATAAATGAACTAACCAATCAATTATGCCATCAATCACTCAGTTAATGAATAGTTATCAAGAGCACCATCCCCACAACTCCAGGGAGGTAGTCACTGAGGTGGGGATCAACTTAACCATAGTCATAGAATGATTTCTTTCTCCATCTCAGAAACCATCCATCAGGCCATTTTTATACAGAGTGACACTTTAAGAAGATGCTGAGGGGCTTTTCTGGTAGCTCAGTGGTAAAGAATGCACCAGTCAACACAGAGACACAGGAGACAAAGGTTTGATCTCTGGTCCAGGAAGACCCCACATGCTATGGAGCACCAAAGCCCATGCACCACAGCTACTGAGCCTGTGTTCTAGAGCTGGGAGCCACAACTGCAGCCAGAGTGCCCTAGAGAATGTGCTCCAAAACAAGAAAAGTCACTGAAGTGAGAAGACCAAGCACCACAGCTAGAAAGTGGTCCCTGCTTGCCACAACTAGAGAAAAGCCTGTGTGCAGCAACGAAGACCCAGCACAGCCAAATAAATGAAGGTGCTGAGGTGAAATGTCTCCTACCCTTGGTTCAACCTATCTCCTCCCTTTACCTCCTACTCTTCTGCAGGCACCAGTCACCAGGATAGAGAGATACAGCGAGCCCACTGGGTATGCCTCGTGTCCAGAGTCTCCCACCTCTGAACTTCCATATTTGTTGCAATTCCTCTGCCTGCAGGAAAGGTGTCTCAGCTACTTTAAATATCCCTCTAAACATGGAGGAAACCCACTTCTGCCATGAAATCTCAGCCAGTCTTGCCAGGGCTTAGTGGTTTCCTTTTGAGTGGTACCCTTTCGAGTACCTACCTTACATACGGATTGATGGCTGGCTTGTCTGTCACTTGGGTTTCAGTTCAAATATTGCCTCCTCAGGGAGGCTTCCCCAATGAATCTAAGGCAAGTCCTCTCTCAGTCTCTTTTGATACCTTTATCTTGCTTGTTTCATGGCACTCACTACCCCAACACTTTCTTGTTCATGTATTTTTACTGAATCTGTCTCCTCAAGCTTGCAATTTCCATAAGGGAGGGCAACTTGTCTTAGTCACTCTCACATGCTCAATACACACTGGTACGTACACATATTTGCTGAATAAACAAATTAATCATAATGTTTAAAGGGACATAAACATATGTTTAATATGTCTGTAAGTGCAATTCTCATCACTTTATGTGTATTTGGCAATTTAACACTTACCAAAACCTTATGACGGATATTGTACTCTCTGTGTGTGCACGCTAAGTTGCTTCAGTAGTGTCCGACTCTTTGCAGCTCTATGGACTGTGGCCCACCAGGCTCATCTGTTCATGGGATTCTCCAGGTAACAATACTGGAGTGGGTTGCCATTTCCTTCTCTAGGGGATCTTCCCAACTCAGGGATCAAACCTACATCTCTTGCATCTCCTGTATTGGCAGGCAGATTCTTTACTACTTGAACCACCTGGGAAGCCCATATTGTACATCATTTAACTAAGGCACAAGGCCAAGGTCACCCAATACTAAATAACAGAGTGGAGTGTCCTATTTTAGAGTGCATAAGCCAAAGAACTGATGCTTTTGAACTGTGGTGTTGGAGAAGACTCTTGAGAGTCCCTTGGACTGCAAGGAGATCCAACCAGTCCATCCTAAAGGAGATCCTGGGTGTTCATTGGAAGGACTGATGCTGAAGCTGAAACTCCAATACTTTGGCCACCTCATGCAAAGAGTTGACTCATTGGAAAAGACCCTGATGCTGGGAGGGATTGGGGGCAGGAGGAGAAGGGGACAACAGAGGATGAGATGGCTGGAAGACATCACCGACTTGATGGACATGAGTTTGGGTGAACTCTGGGAGTTGGTGATGGACAGGGAGGCCTGGAGTGCTGTGATTCATGGGGTCGCAAAGAGTTGGACACAACTGAGCAACTGAATTGAACTGAACTGAAGCTACATTTATTTTTATTTATGTCAAAACCCCACAATAAGAGGTAAAAGAATGATATATATTTTCTCTTGAACTGTAGAGCAAGTTTCTTGAATATAGGCAAGGAAATCTCATAATTCTTTTTGTCTTCCATAGTATGTAGAATTGTCTGAAGTGCACAAGATTTAGCAATAAGTGTGATGTCACAAAAATGAAACCTAGTTTAAAAATGAAACACCCTTCAGAGCTGTCCATATGGGATATAACTACATTCAGAAAGGGGGGGAAAGAAACTCTTCAAATTCGAGAAGGAACAACCAAGAAAGAAGTGGAATCAGACACTGCCTTTTTTCCTAATGGGTTCTTTCCCTCTCTCCAAAGAGGGTAATCACACAGGCATTATTAGGAATTAGAATAGAAGAGATGTTAATGTTTTACATCTTTTCATAAAACTAGAACCTATTTAGCTATCACTAACCTTGAAGTCTAGTCAAGGCTATGGGTTTTCCTGTGGTCATGTATGGATGTGAGAGTTGGACTGTGAAGAAGGCTGAGTACCGAAGAATTGATGCTTTTGAACTGTGGTGTTGGAGAAGACTCTTGAGAGTCCCTTGGATTGCAAGGAGATCCAACCAGTCCATTCTGAAGGAGATCAGCCCTGGGATTTCTTTGGAAGGAATGATGCTAAAGCTGAAACTCCAGTACTTTGGCCACCTCATGCGAAGAGTTGACTCATTGGAAAAGACTCTGATGCTGGGAGGGATTGGGGGCAAGGGGAGAAGGGGACAACAGAGGATGAGATGGCTGAATGGCATCACCAACTCTATGGATGTGAGTCTGAGTGAACTCTGGGAGTTGGTGATGGACAGGGAGGCCTGGCGTGCTGCGATTCATGGGGTCGCAAAGAGTTGGACACGACTGAGCGACTGAACTGAACTGAACTGAACCTTGAAGTACTTAGGTTCTGGGAAGTGGAGACTGATGATGGTTTGGAAGTGGAGAGTGAATGATGATTGATGCTCGTGTTATGACATCTTTTCCGGGGATAGCATAAGATCAGCTTTCTTAGACTATTTAGTTGTTTCCGTTTGCATCCCCAACCAGGAAGAACTGTAACTCTGATGAACGACTTTCTTTACCAGACCAGACACCTCATTTCCTGCCTTGAAAAATTGGGATTAGCATCCAAACTGTCCCTAGAGGCAAAAAAACAAAACAAAACAAAAAACCAGAAACGCACCAAATCAAAGCTATTCTGAACAGTGATTGTAACATGTTAGAAAAACCAGCATGCATTGACTTATACAGTTTGACCTGATGGTGCTATATAAAGTTTTCCCATTTTCAAACAATCAAATCAATATTTCAAGATGTGTGAACTTGGGGCTTAAGATAAATTCAGCAATTCAACTGAAAATCTGTCTGTTCACTCAAAAATAACAAATCAATGAATTTTGACCATAACTTTGAAATTGATTTTTTAGCTAATATCATTATGAACTTATTATAAGCAGCGTGAATTGAAAGGTAGCATTTGTTTCTATGAATTCCACCTGTGCAATCAGGTAGATTTTTGTCTCATATTAAGCTGTTATTATATTGTCTCTGTAAGGTCATCCTATATGTGATAATCTATTGATACTTCAAACGGGAAAACTAGAAGTCTAAGCTGTTGTTGGTGTGTTCTGTTGCTAAAAGTGGAGATGTGATGCATACTCCAAGGTATGATATTTGCCCTGTGGTCTTTCTCACTGCCACAAAATCTTTGTTTTTCTTCTTGTACTTCTTGATGGTAGCCCAGTTTGTTTCATCAAAGCCCCTAAGTCATGTTGCAAACACTTTCTGCCAGAGAATCCTTTTTTTTTTTTTTCTGCCCATGCTCTGGAAACCCATATCAATAAGATGTTGTTATAGAGCTGTCATTTTTGTCCTACAACAAATCTCACTGTAGCAGAGTGTCCTGTGGCTGCAGATGCTATTAATGTTTTCTCTGCTCTGTCAATTGATTTCAAGGCTGCCTCCCTATCATGCCATGTGCTCCTTCAAAAGGTACATAAGCCAGACTGAAGGGAAGGATCATAAAAGTGTCTGACAACCTCACAACATCTTCATACAACCTGTCATTGCTGGATAAATTCTTCCCAGGTGGACCTTTGTGTAATAGTCTCCTCAACTCTCCAGTCAACTTTCCTCCTTCCCATGATGGGAAGGCTCTTAACTGAACTAGAGAAACCATCTGGGTATTTTGTGGTCACAAGGGCTGTCATACTTTCAAAATAAAAATAAAATGGTCAAGTAGGCATTATTTCTCTTTTAACTCTTAAGTCATAACTGACATAGCAATGGATTCCATTGAAATGTTTACACTTTTGTTTAAGGAAAGCTGTCCATGGCTTCCACTGCTATTGCTTCTCCAAGTGCGTGGCGATTTGTGCATTACCCATCATTCAAGTTGGGAGTCTGCTTCCATCTCTTGTCCTTAAGTCATTTGGCCCTTGCCAAAGTGTCCTTGAAACTGGTCTTACCCAAAACATCCGTGAGCATATTTGGTCCATGCCAAATGGATTTGGATAGGACCAAATGTCAAAGACTGGTGTAGACCAAATGTCTTATGGATGTTTTGGACAGGACCAGATGTCTACAAAACCTTGCACATTGCTCCAATTCAGACAATGGCTGTGTAATGGCCATGACACAGGAGCCATGAGAATGGGTGGCATTGCCCCTGCAAAGTGAGCTGAGTGAGAATATCAGTGCATAAGTGTGGGTCAAAGGTACCCATGCAATTTTTCCATATCACACTTGTTCTCCAAAATGGGATCATTTTGTTGTTGTTGTTCTTTTGGTACTTTCTGCTTGCTCATCTTCTGTGACTCCTCTCTTTCCCCATCATGGGGAGTTTTCTGGTACTTAAAACCTTGTTCATCAGTCCTGTGGGTTTCTGTGACATTCATCGAAGTGAAGTGTTCTCTCAACTGGAATGCAACTGTTTCCATTAAGGGCTCAAACAAACCCTACATATGACTTGATCTCCCAGGACACACACAACTCATTCACTTCCAAAGATCTCCTTGTATCCTTTGGATAACATAAAAAACATGCAGCAGGAGTCCTAAGGACCTGGCCTCAACATATCTTGTCAACAAAACGTCAAGGACAAGTCAAGGACAGTCTTTGCATTTGCAGTGCAAGTGTATCATGATAGACAATGCACATGTCTGGTAAAAAGTCTTAGCTTAAACCAGATTTGGTTTCAAAAAATTTTGAGGGAGAAAAGAAACTACTTCTCATTTGAAGTGTTTCATAGGAGACTTCTTCATTCTCTTTTTCTGACCTCTTCATGTTTATTATCTTATCATGTTGACAAAAAGTAGATGGTGGCATTCCTTTATTTACATAAGAATAGCTTTCTTTTAATGAGAAAAAAAAGGGAACATGAAGGAAACTAATAGTAGAAGTCACAATCTAGAAATAGACCTGGGTAAATATCAAGATGAAACACTGATCCTGTAGAGAAAGAAAAATAATTTCCCCTCTATCCTTCCAGGTTCTTGGTTGAGACACTCCCTGTATTAAAAGAGAAATTAACAGAAGGACATAAGATTTAATTTAATTTTATATATACAAAGATATGAGATCCAAAGAAGTGACCAAAGCTATCAGCTTTTATACCTTTTAGATAAAGAAATAATACATTTGCAAAAAATTATCAAGTTAGTAAAGAAGTACCAAGGTTTGTTCATTCAACCTTCCAGGGTTTGAATACTCTGTCTCTGGTGATAGGATATATTTCTACTTTCCAGTACAAGGAGGGTACTTTTCACCTGGGAGTTTATTTCCTGTTTTCAGGTGGGACAAAGGAGGGTAGAATGTTCTCTTTGCACTGGCTATTCCTTAAATAACTTAAATAATTAATATGCTAATATGGCACATTTTGGAGTAACCTGCTCTCAGTCCCATCAACTCTTTAAAAGCAAAGTAAATTCATCATAAAGGTGTAGATCCAGTATATTTAGCAAGTGGCCAATGTTCTCCCTTCCCTAGGGCCAAATGTACCATATTCCTGTTCCTATAAACATTTCTGCTACCTTGACAATTTCATAAAAACAAACCAACCGCTCCCCGCCCTCCCCAAATAAAAAAAGCATCTCTCTTTGACAAGCACCAAAGGCAAAATGTTTTGGAGCAAAATAAAATTTTGCAAAGGATTCTGAGTGGCTATAGAGGACTAAGGCTGTCATCACTGTCTGCTTTATTATAGCATTGCCTCAACCCTTCCACTAATGTCTCTGAACACAGTGGGGCACAGTGTAGACACCTAAATAAGCAGTGGTAGGAAGGTGGTGTGGGTGGGAGGTGGACTCAGGAGATGTCCCCTGCTCAGAGACCATGGGTAGCAGAGGAAGAGGAGGACAGCACTCAGGATGTGATTGGGTGGAAGCCTCTTCAGCTCTTTGCTCTACTTGGCAATGCTGCCATCACACAGACAGGTCTATAGTGGGGCAGATGGAGGTGTCAAGGGAGAAAGACAACTCAGACCCAAAGGGAAACTGGTTTGCCACCTGTCCAATATGAATGAAATGGGGCATCATGTATACAACGGAATATTACTCAGCCATGTAAAAGAATTAGATACTTCCATTTGCAGCCACTTGGATGAATCTAGAGATTGTCATTTTGAGTGAGGTGAGACAGAAAAAGACAAATACCATGTGATATTGCTTATATGTGGAATCTAAAAAAAAATGGCACAAATGTACTTATTTACAAAACAGAGTCAGAGATGTAGAAAACAAACATGGTTACCAAGGGAGGAAGGGGAGGGGAGAGATAAATTAGGAGTTGGGGACTGAAGTACGCTCACTGTTACATACAAAATAGATAACTAATAAACTCTTACTGTATAGAACAGGGCTGCTGCTGCTGCTAAGTCGCTTCAGTCGTGTCCGACTCTGTAGGACCCCATAGACGCATTTTCCAGGCAAGAGTACTGGAGTGGGTTGCTATTGCCTTCTCTGATAGAACAGGGAACTCTACTCAATTTTCTACGATGGCCTAAATAGGAAAAGAATCTTAAAGAGAGTGGATATATATACATATATATATAGGACTTTCCTGGTGGCTCAGAGGCTAAAGCGTCTGCTTGCAGTGCAGGAGACCCGGGGTCGATCCCTGG
>NW_011494677.1:4594428-4615045 GCF_000754665.1 Bison bison bison | reverse complement strand
AATGCGGGAGACACGGGTTTGATCCCTGGGTTGGGACAATCCCCTGAAGAAGGAAATGGCAACCCACTCCAGTACTCTTGCCTGGAGAATCCCTGGTAGGCTACAGTCCATGGGGTTGCAAAGAGTCGGACACGACTGAGCGACTTCACTTCACTTCATATATGTGTGTATATATATATATATATATATGTAACTGATTCACTTTGCTGTGCATTAGAAACTAACACAACATTGTAAATCAACCATACCCTAATAAAAGTTAATTTATAAAAGGAAATGGGGCATCTCTGATATTCTGTGGCTTGAGGTTGTTATGAACCTGAAATGAGAGAATTGCTGTCTCATTAGCAGTCATTGATAATGCTCACGTTCGGTAGGCCCATCAGAGCTAAATGAATAAGCTCTTGTGAAGGGCATGGAGAGATATGGGGATTAGAATAAACCCATCGATGTGCCAACAGGTGGAAAATACAGCTCTTATCGCTCTCACTCTTCTTTTATGTGCTCATGAGATAATAGCACATGTACTCATTCAAAATGAACTATTGACTATGACTTTGCACAGCCACTCTACCTCTTTTTACTAAACTAGGGGAATTCGTAATGTTATCTCCTTGCGGCTCAACCCTTCTGAACCTGTCAAATAAGTCCTCTAACAATGCATATTAATCTGAGACATGCATTTGAAAGAAAGAGCTGATAAGTCCATCTTTAAGATGTGATAAGTATAAGGCATTTCTAATGAACGGGTATTGTGTCAAACATCTGCAGGATCACCAAAACCCGGGGATATTTAATTAAAAGCACGCACACACAAGATAATGAGGGGGGAAGGAGACCCTGTCTGTATGTGAGCTTCTAGTTTCTAAGAGTCAGCCATCTTTTGCTGTATTGCTGCTACTTAAATATTGCACCCAAAGTCATGCATGAATTTGAAAGGAAATGTGCAGTGAAACACACTCTTTAATTGGTATATGACTTCTTTGTGTGTGTCTGTGTCTGTGTGATGATAAATAGGCATCAAGGAAGTCATAAATACATTATCAGAGGTAGGTCAGTTCTTTGGAAATTGATGTCATACTGGGCAGAAATATTTGTCTTAGGGATAAAAAGAAAGAACATGGAAAATAAAAAACTTTCCTGAAATCTGTGCTGTGAGGCTAAACTGGGAAGCTTAAATAATCATTCCTGAACAAAGGGAACTGCATCGTCAGAAGCCTGCCAGAAGTCGAGAACTCATTTAAAGGGAATTCTTAAAGGCTACTTCTGTCAAGGAAAGTTAGGTTGAAAGATGACAAGTTTTCCTTCCCCCTTTATAGGCTATAATTTACCCTTTGAGAACTATTTTCCTTCCTTATCTTTGCTTCAGATTTACTCACTCTAGTTGTTCAAAAAGCACAGTGATTTGGCAAATGGTGAGAGAGGGGCTGCGCCTTGAGAAATTATAGTATCCTTGAGTTCCATGGAGATTGCCAAGGCTTTCATCTCTCCCCTGTTATCACTGGCTAAACCTCCTTTTTGCCCTTTTCAAAGGTCAGGGTCAGTAGATATTTTTGTAAGGGGCACATTTGGACTAAAGAAATGATCAAGTGTGCTGACAGCAAGACGTTTCTGAAAAAGAAAGCAAGGAAAGGTCATTGGCCTGGAATCCTTCCTCAGGGTGGAGGTTTGGGGCAAAGGGACAAGGAGAGGGTGGGATAATGAAATATCTGGATTTAGCACTGGGTCTGTTCACTGACGTGAGCATGGAGGACAATGGCCATTGCCAAGGGAGAGGGATGTGATGAAAGAAGCACAGAAGCCAGGATAAACCATCTCTTCTCCCTCCATTTCTAGGGGTAGCTCATTATTTGTTTGTTCTTAAGAATTCTGAATGTTCTGTACAAGTATGATGCTAAATGTGTGCATTGGGAAAAAATGATAGCACACTAAGTTCAGACAAAATTGGGGCATGTTCAGGGAGGTAAATAGCACCCCAAGTTCATTGACGAAACATAAACACATTGAAACAGTGCATAAAAAGGCCTAAATTCAGTTTGTGGCACTAACCTCAACAAAGATGCTCTTTGAATCTCAAACAAGTTAAATCACAGACTTTATTTTTTTCCCTGATTCCTCTGGGTAAAATAAAGATGTAATGCCAGGTAAACAATGTCTTGGTTATCATCGTTGGAAGATTCATGCTTTCCATATCTAGTGTTAAGCAAATGAAAAGAGGGCGTACGCTTTTGTATTTTCATGTGTTTCTAAATTAAAAAAGAACATCACACAGGTATCTCATACCCTGGAAGAATGTGTAAAACAAGTAGATTAAAAAAAGACAACATTTTAAAAAATAACATAAAATATATTGACTGTATCTGTTGCCTTATTTGATGTAATTTATACAAGATATAAAGAAATATGGTTACTGACATCTCAGTGTTTTTTTAATCACAGTTTTACTGTTTCCTTTTTCAAAAAAATGTTTATTTTTTAAATTTATTTGACCCTGCCACATCTTAATTACGGCATGTGGGATCTTTATTTTTGACGTGTGGGATCTAGTTTCCTGACCAGGGATTGAACCCAGGCCCACTGCATTGGGAGTGTGGCATCTTAGCCACTGGCCCACCAGGGAAGTCCCTACTGTTTCCTTTTTGACTTACACTGGTGGTCATTTCTAATTTGCCTGGAGTGTTGTTCATGCATTTCAAGTTTGGCCACTTCTTTTGTCTCCTATTCAGCTTGTATTGCTTTTCTTTCATGATAAGCTTCTCTTTTTAAAAACACTTTCCCTCAAATTTTTAATCAAAGTACAGTTGATTAAAATACTATATTAGTTTCTGTTGTGCAACATAGAGGTTCAATAGTTTTATAGGTTGCTCTCCATTGAAAGTTATAAAATACTGGTTGTATTCCCTGTTCATTATATACTTATTCATTACATCTGTGTGTCTTGTTTATTTTATACCTAGTGGTTTGTACCTCTTAATCCCTTTCCTTCTTTTGCCCCTTCCCCCCGCACTTGGTAACCACTAGTTTGTTCTTTGTGTCTCTGAGTCCCTTTCTGTTTGTTATATTCATTTAAGTTTGTTTTACTAAACCTTTAGCATACACATACATATACATATATATATATATATATTTTAACCCCATTGAAGAAAGAGAGGGAAAATAAAGTAACTGTTGAGAAAAACTGTGATAGAAGAAAGACTATTAGGAGATTTTGATTTAGGTTGCTTTACCTTTTTTTCCCTCTAAAATACTTTTAAACTCTTTCCCCAGAAGATGCTTGTTCTGCATTTGTATATAATTTATCTTTGTACTAAAAGCTGCATTTACATCTAAGGATTTATAGCCTGGAACAGATTTCTTAGTCTACAATAGAATTTCTTCTTTTGGAACTTACATTAATTCTAGGTTTCTTAAAAAGTAAATTGTCTATGTTTTGTTTGCATATGATAGTTTATCAAAATAGAAACACATGATTGTTTCTTGAAAGAGTCTAACAGTAAGTCTTAGAGGTGATACATAGAATGTAGTGAAACTAAACTGATATTAGAGAAATCTGTGTATTTTAACCTTTATTGATGAAGCCAAGAGAGCTTGGATGAAGAATAGCTATTGGTTCATAATAACTTGATGCCAATTTATATGAACTTGTTAATTTTAAGGGTTGGTTTGCTCATTTGTAGAAAAACTGGCGATGACATAGATTTCACATGTAAAGTATAAATATATATTTAAATTAATGTTTTTTCTTTCATATAGGACAAATTTAGTCACAGCTTATGTTTCATGGTTGTAGTGATTTCATTTTTGTGTCAAGTAAATAAGTGATTCACAAAAATCTCTTATCTCTGTCTCTCTCCCTTTTATTGATGTTTCACTTGATGGGGTTTTATCCTTAGAAATTATCTTCTCTTTCCCAGGAAATAAAATTATCCTAAGTTTGCTTTTAAAAAAACAACATACAAAACAAAAAAACAATTACAAAACAACATTGAAAAAAAACAAGAACTATTCTCTTTATTTTCTGCTCTCTTGAGCTTGGAAACCGTAGTTTATGGAAATAAAGGATCCATTATTAAGATTCAGAATCCTTGAAGAAAATTTATTCTTATGGCACCCTTAGTACAATCCTTAGGTGTATTTTCTTCTACCTACTTCTCCTTTTTCACCTACTTTTCTTTCTTCAAGAAAACTTGTTAATCAGATATTTATCCACTGTTGAATATGGGCAAACATTTGGTTGACACAGAGAAAGTCTACAGTTGGAAGTTTGCAATTTCTTGGTTTGCATTTTCAGTGGTTCCCATGAAAATTTACTTATATTTGCTATAAAGCCTTCTTTATTAACTATATCATGTTAGCCATACAGGGGAAATCAATTTCTATCACTTCAAGTACTGAATCTAGACCTCTGAATTACCATTTTACTCCTTCAGCACTGATGAAGTTCACTTGTTTCCACGTCATTTAAGCCTCAAGATGATAAGGTCTGTTTATAAGCATTGAATCCAAGAATGAATGATATTATGTAAATGTACAGAATCATTATTTTATCCCAAACCAAGGAGCATTCCAGATCAATATTATGATACATTGTTGAATTTATTGTTTTAGTCCTAATGACACACACATTATATTGTCAATTTCAAGTTACTGAGCAACTTGTTCCAAAATGCTTCCATTCATCATATTGACGGTGATGTTAATCAAATTGACTATCCTTAACAAAAAGCCCTGCTTCATTTGAGTTATATTGCTTTTCTGCCTACGGGGAACATTTACACAATTAACAAAAGCAGATCGAATGCTAATAAAGAAAACAAATGAAGATTTATTCATAATCCTCAAAAGAATTGTAATAATTTAATTAAGGTGTATGGTACTTTTGGAAGGGAAGTGATAAAACGGGGAAAAAAATTCTTTCTGAGAAGGTGAAAGGGAGGGCCAAAGAAGCTTGTTAAAGAATTATTCAGCTTTTGTAATTTTCATTGATTTTTAATCTCAAAGAACAACAGACAGGAGTCCATTGAAGACAGAAGTTGGCACTTGAGGAGGAGATAAAAAAAAAAGAGGATCAATCAAAATCTGAAGCTTGCCAAATACTTGAAAGCTATAGAAACAACCAGGAGGGAGAACAATAGTTTGGGGGTGGTCCAAAGGAATAAAAGAAATACCTAATGGGATGAAATTAAGGAGCAAGAGAAAATTCGAACTGATAATCGAACAGTGTTTTCTGGCAGCCGCAGATGATCCATTCCTAAGTGATGCTAGACTTCCCGTGTAGATGTTTTCCTTTAAAGTTTTATCCTCAGACATTAAGAGGAAAACAAAGCTTCCTAAACTATGAGATGAATGAAACATCAATGGTTGTGAAGGCTGTTCGCTCAGTTAAACGTAGCGAGGTCTTTCGGGGTAAGAATACTAATGCAGTAATAAAGGTCAAACTTAGACTAGAGTCTGAGGCTCGTTCACCTCATTAATAACCTAGGTATAAGAAGTATTTCACAGTAATTTGGGAAGTCACAGCCACTCTGTAAAGTCATCAAAGCACTAATTCAGTCTTTAAATTCGTATATAATTGAGAAGGAGTTATGCCTAACATGACACCAGAAGAATCTATGCTCCCTCCTAGGTGGATGTTGAATGCAGTCTAGCTGGGAGCCACAGCACTGACACATGCAATATGAAGGCTTCATCTAGGGCTGACATGTGTAGGATTGAATCCAAGGGGGAATCAGTGAAGGCTGGACTCTTCAGGGAAGTCTTTATGGAGTTGGGCTGGGAAGAGTTGACAAATTTGAATTTGTGAAAGAGGTAGAAAAGTCCATAGGAAAGTGGCTTTATGAGAATCAGCAAGGCAAAAAGTGAACATTTTGTTATTTCACAATATTGTGAAATTTATGAAGTCCAGGTATTTATCTTCTTTTTTTAAAGATTATTTTCTGGATGTGGACCGTGTTTAAAGTCCTTACTGAATTTGTTACAATCTTCATTCTGTTTTTTAGGTTTTGGTTTTTTGGCCCCAAGGCATGTGGGATATCAGCTCCCCGACCAGGGATTGAACCCTCACCCCCTGCATTGGAAGGTGAAATTTTAACCACTGGACTGCCAGGGAAGTCCCAATGTGTTTAACTTCTTAAAATGTATAGCTTGCTTATAGGAAGAGAATTTTATACTGAAAGACCCTAGACCACTATGTTCCTTGTTAAAATAAAAAACAAGCAAAGCGATGGCACATTCAGAGTTCAGTTCAGTCACTCAGTGGTGTCTGACTCTTTGTGACCCCATGGACTGCAGCATGCCAGGCCCCCTGTCCATCACCAACTCTTGGAGTTTACTCAAACTCATGTTCATTGAGTTGGTGATGGCATCCAACCATCTCATCCTCTGTCATTCCCTTCTCCTCCCACCTTCAATATTTCACAGCATCAGGGTCTTTTCAAATGAGTCAGTCCTTCACATCAGGTGGTCAAAGTATTGGAGTTTCAGCTTCAATATCAGTCCTTCCAATGAATATTCAGGACTGATTTCCTTAAGGATGGACTGGTTGGATCTCCTTGCAGTCCAAGGGACTCTTAAGAGTCTTTTCCAACACCACAGTTCAAAAGCATCAATCCTTCAGTGCTCAGCTTTCTTTATAGTCCAACTTTCACATTCATACATGACTACTGGTAAAACCATAGCTTTGACTAGACTGACCCTTGTTGGCAAAGTAATGTCTCTGCTTTTTAATATGCTGTCTAGGTTGGTCATAGCTTTTCTTCCAAGGAGCAAGCGTCTTTTAATTTTATGGCTGCAGTCACCATCTGCAGTGCTTTTGGAGCCCCCCAAAATAAAGTCTCTCACTGTTTCCACTGTTTCCCCATCTATCTGACATGAAGTGATAGGACCAGATGCCATGATCTTAGTTTTCTGAATGCTGAGTTTTAAGCCAACTGTTTCACTCTCCTCTTTCACTTTCATCCAGAGGCTCTTTAATTCTTCTTCGCTGCCTACCATAAGAATGGTGTCATCTGCATATCAGAGGTTACTGATATTCCTCCCAGCAATCTTGATTCAAGTTTGTGTTTCATCCAGCCCAGCGTTTCTCATGATGCACTCTGCATATAAGTTAAGTAAGCAGGGTGACAATATACAGCCTTGATGTACTCCTTTCCCGATTTGGAATGAGGCTGCTGTTCCACATCCAGTTCTAACTGTTTCTTCCTGACCTGCATACAGATTTCTCAAGAGGCAGGTCGGGTGGTCTGATATTTCCATCTCTTGAAGAATTTTCCAGAGTTTGTTTTGGTCCACACAGTCAAAGGCTTTGGTGTAGTCAATAAGGCAGAAATAGATGTTTTTCTGGAAATTTCTTGCTTTTTCTCTTTTGGATCATTTCATCCAATGATCCAATGGATGTCGGCAATTTGATTTCTGGTTGCTCTGCCTTTTCTAGATCCAGCTTGAACATCTGGAAGTTCATGGTTCACATACTGTTGAAGCTTGGCTTGGAGAATTTTGAGCATTACTTTACTAGTGTGTGAGATGAGTGCAATTGTGCGGTGGTTTGAGCAATCTTTGGCATTGCCTTTCTTTGGGATTGAAATGAAAACTGACTTTTTCCAGTCCTGTGACCACTGCTGAGTTTTCCAAATTTGCTGGCATATTGAGTGCAGCACTTTAACAGCATCATCTTTTAGGATTTGGAATAGCTCAACTGGAATTCCATCACCTCCACTAGCTTTGCTTGTAGTGATGATTCCTAAGACCGACTTGACTTCTCATTCCAGGATGTCTGGCTCTAGGTTGGTGTTCACACCATCATGATATTCACAGAGATGCCTATATATCAAGAGCATCATATGCAATAGAATAAGTTGCAATGAAAATTTTAAGACAGGACTGCTAAACTCAGTTCTGCTGTTAACTAATATCAAACTTTTGGAAAGACATGTCACCTCTCTTGACGTCCATTTGGCCTTCTATAATAAAGAAGGAATTGGATAAAATAAGTAAACATGTACATAAGTAAGCTTTCCCAACTGCTTCAATGCTCCTTTCCTGCTCTACACTTCTAAAATTCTCTTTGAATTGATTAGGAAAAACGTGTAGGGTTGTACAGGTTATAGTAATTTGGAATGCAGGAAAGCTCGTTATGGGTTTAGGTTGAGTTGGGAACGTGTAAAACACATCCAGTTCAAAGGGAGAGTGAAAGGATGAACAATTGTGAAGATGGAGATATTAATATCTTGTAAAAGTATTTAAATAATAAAATGAAGTCTGCAAAGAGTTCATGTCAAAACAAGAAATCTAACCCAGTAAACATGAGTGACTAGTTCGATTAAACCCTATCAGCCTGAAAATCTCCTAAAACCTATTAAGAGGGACTTCCCTGGTGGTCCAGGGGTTAAGGCTTTGCCTTCCAATGCAGAGGATGCAAGTTAGATCTCTGGTTGGGGGGCTAAGATTCCCACATGCCTTGCTGTGAAACAAATAAAAAACAAAAATAATATTGTAATAAATTCAATAAGGACTTTAAAAATGGTCCACATCGAAAAAACCTAAAATATAAAAAATAAAAACCCCTCAGATAGAAGATTCAATCTAGAACTGATATTCCAAATATTTCATTAGTTTGTCTTAACAAGGAAGTCAATAACAGGTCTGGAATCTACATGAGGAGTTCTGAACCTTCTGAATTTGATTCTACTGTTTACAAGAGATGTGGTCTTGGGCAAGATACATGTCATAGACAGTTAATTCTCCTACAGGAAAAAAAAAAAGAAGATGCTAATGCCTACTCTTCTTTACTCACAAAGAACTGTGAAAATTGATTGAAATTATATTTGCAACGTAATAGTAATTAAATAATAACTCAGGAACCATACCCCAAGTTCTTAGCATTATCTTAAGTACTATAACTGAGTCACTTTTTTTCTATGATTTTTTTTTTTGATGTGGTTGATTTTTAAAGTCTTTGTTGAATTTGTTACAATATTACTTGTGTTTTATATTTTGGTTTTTTAGCCCCGAGGCATATGGGATCTTAGCTCCCCAACCAGGGATTGAACTCACACCCCCTGAATTGGAAGGTGAAATTTTAATCACTAGACCACCTGGGGAAGTCTCTAATTGAGTCATCTTTTAATTTTCACAAATGACCTAAGAGTCAACAGTACCTTTCCATCTTAAAGATGAGAAAACTACTGCTTAGAGAGATAAAGGGGCTTATATAAACTCACACGATAAATAATATTGAGAACAAAGCTTTAAATTTGTTCTTCTTAGTCCTAAAGCCTGTACCTTTCCCCTTGTACCATAGTAATCTTGGAAAACTAGAGTGTCTAACAAATGTCTCTAAGTAGAAAACACTGTCAATTATGAAGTTCTGTCACTACAAGCAGAATTATGTTATAAAGTGTCCCTATGGCAGCCTTGGCTATTTCTAGTTTGGTTTTGCAAGCAAGATTAGAAAGACTACCAAAAAATCTCTCATGTATTTATATGGCTGAGTAGCTTTGCTGTGCTCCTGAAAGCATCACAGCATTGTTAATTAGCCACAATTCAACATAAAATAAAAAATATATATATTATATACTAAAAGCCTACTCATTTCTCAAGGCCCATTTCAAATGCCACTTACTATATGAAGCCTTCAATTAAATTACCAGTTAATTCTACTTACTTCTTCCTTGTATCTGTATGATGTCTGTCATTTTTAATAGTCTTCACATTTTCCTATGCCTATCTTTTCCTTGAGACCAGTACTGTCCAATACAATAAATATGAGTGTCATGTGGCTATGTAAATTAAAATTAAATAACTTTTAAAATGTAGTTCTTTTGTCAACTAGTCACATGCCATGAGTTAAAGAGCTGCATAAGGCTATTGGCTGCTGTATTAGATAAAGCAGATATAGAACACTTCCATCATCACAGGAATGTTTCAGATAATGATGCTCTAGATCGAGGTCTCCAGCCTTCAGGTTGTGGACTGGTACTCCCTGTCAGATCAGTGGAGGCATTAGATTAGAAATAAAGTGCACAATAAATGTTGTGCACTTGAATCATCCCGAAACCTGCCCCAGGTTCATGGAAAATTTGTCTTCCATGAAACCTGTTCCTGATGCCAAAAAGGTTGGGGACTGCTGCTATAGATCACAGGTTTAAAACTACAGAGTGTGGGCAGAATCTGGCCACTGCCTGTCTTTATATATTAAATTTTATTGGAAGACAGCACTGCCCATTCATTTCCCGTCGTCTCTGGCTGCTTCTGTGCTACAGGGGCCGAGTTGGGTAGTTCCAACAGAGACCAAATGGTGAACCAAGTCTAAAATATTTACTATCTGATCCTTTATGGAAAAAGTTTGCCAACTCCCCATTTAGACTATAAACTGCTTGCTTGAGGCCTAAAGCTCCAATTATTTCCTTTTTTTTGGGTGGGGTGGGGTGGGTAGGGAGTGGTTCCCATTATATTACTAATAAATTGTCTAGTAAGAACCGATGTGTTTGCTAAAATAGGTTGACACCAAGTTAAGAAATTAACCTGTAGTTCTGCATCTTGTACTGCAAGACCCTTGGCTCAGATGGTAAAGAATCTGCTTGCAAGGCAGGAGATCTGGGTTCAATTCCTGGACAAGAAAATTCCCTGGAGGAGGAAATGGCAACTGACTCCAGTATTCTTGCCTGGAGAATCCCATGGACAGAGGAGCCTGGTGGGCTACAGTCCATGAGATCGCAAACAGTTAGACATGACTGAGTGACTAACACACTTTTGCATCTAGGAAGTGATGGAGTCAAATTCAAAACAGCTTGTCTGATACAGAACTATGTGCTCATTTCATGGCATTCTGTTGCCTTTTGATTGTCTGAGTCATTAATGCACTAGTAAAAAACGGATGACGCTCTGAAGTCAGAGCCATAAGCAAGATCTCCTCTGGATAAACTTTATTCTCACACATGCCTAAAGGCAGTTGTATCTTAAGTCATCAAGAGTAACATAGACAATTAGATTAATAAGATACAATGAAAATAATAATGACCAAGCACCTTTGCTTGTGAGCTATCCTTTTTTTTCCCTCTCTAATCACAATATGTATCTACCTGTCTATCAACCTATCTATGTTCTCAGTTGCTTACTTGCACCCCATTCTTTGAGACCCCATGGACTGTAGACTGCCAGGCTTCTCTGTCCATGGGATTTTCCAGGGAAGAGTACTGGAGTGGGTTGCCATTTCCTACTCCACTCTCTATCTATCTAATTGTCTATCTACCTAAGTAGTTCAGGCTAAGCTTTGCAGCTGAATATGAAGAATAATGGAATACGCAACACATGTGTATGTGTGAGTGTGGGTTTGTGAGTGTGTAAAAGAGAGAAAGATGGAGAATGGTGACAGTCATTGGAAAGTGTGTGAGAGGCTGGCTTTGGTCAAATGCTAATAAAATGTGTAATATATTTATTGGGCACAGCCACTTAAGTGGTCATGAACATGATGTGAGCAAGTGAATTGCCCAACGTAGTTACCAAAAGGGTCTTCTCACTATGGGTGCTGTATCTGAGAAGTTTCTTGAAAACTGAAAAAGATTCTGTTTGTTTCTTCCTGTAAAAGGTTTTTTTTTTTCCTCACCAGAAAAACCTAGAGATTGTCCATAAATCAAATAGAGAGGCAGCAAGAAGCAGAATGAGAGATTCTGCTGCCCCTCTGGGTTCTTACATTTTTACTCTATAAATATAGGAAAAGATCAGTTCTCCTCCTTTGAATCATTCTTCTTAACTGAAGGAAACAATATCTCAGTGCTATCTCCAAAACTGATTAATTTTGCATAATCTGGACAGATAAAATCTCCTTCAGTGCTGAGGAGCATGAAAAGAGTTTAGTGCAGTGTCCTTGCCATACAATTAGTTATTGATACAAATCTTCTGACTGCCTTTGAAGTGGAATTGAAGAGCTTTATAATAAAGATAATAAAGCTATGAAATGTAGACTCCATATTGGCTGAAATTAGATAATTAGCTTAGGATTTCTCCAATTACATATTTAGGAGCAGGAGAAAAATGAGGACCTGATGCCTAGCAACACAAGCTAATAATGTAATCTATACAAATTAATGAGTGTACACGGATACTCAAGAAATGCTAAGCACTATAGTGCGAAGATGGAGTCTGGATTAACAGAGGAAGAGTGGTTAAAACACACACACAGCCAGCATAAAACAACCTACCCTTAGAAAACAGAAGAACAATAAAAAGTCAGGGGAAAAAATGTATTAAAGGGTGCAGAAAGCATTCTAGAACCCCAAACAAACCACTCCAGGTCTATTTTTAAATATAGAAAACTCTAATACAATTGATTTGTATTTTCCACATAATGAACTTAGAAATTAGCTTTGTTTTTAAAGCTCCGGATGAAAGGTGTTGACTTTCTCCTCATCTTATCTAAATGGCACAGGTATCATGATGATATTTAAGGTAAGTGATCCCTTCATTGGCACTCAGCCTTGTATATGGAATGGGCTTCCTAAGTGGCTCAGTGGTAAAGAATCTGCCTGCCTATGTAGGAGACACAAGATACATGGGTCAGGAAGATCCCCTGGAGAAGGAAATGGCAACCCACGCCAGTATTCTTGCCTGGAGAATTCCATAGACAGGGGAGCCCAGCCGGCTATAGTCCAAGGAGTCGCAAAGACTCAGACACGACTGAGCAACTGAGCAGCGGCAGCTTGTATGTGGAGCAAGTAAGTGTAAAACAAGCCTTGATCTCTCAGAGGTGAAACTGAGAATCACTTACGATGGAAAAGATGTGCAAACTGTAGATTATCAGCTTGAGAAGTAAAAGTATATGACAGTAAGTATTACAAAACCTCCCTGATTTCGATCCCTTTTGAATAAAGTTGCTGCTGCTGCTGCTGCTAAGTCGCTTCAGTCATGCCCGACTCTGTGCGACCCCATAGACGGCAGCCCACCAGGCTCCCCCGTCCCTGGGATTCTCCAGGCAAGAACACTGGAGTGGGTTGCCGTTTCCTTCTCCAATGCATGAAAGTGAAAAGTGTAAGTGAAGTTGCTCAGTCGTGTCTGACTCTTAGAGACCTCGTGGACTGCAGCCTACCAGGCTCCTCCATCCATGGGATTTTCCAGGCAAGAGTACTGGAGTGGGGTGCCACATTGAATAAAGTTACCCCAAAACAAATGGTTTTGTTCTTGAAATCCTCTTTTGGAATTGTTCTCTGTGCACTGGGCACATTTTTCTTTTAATTATTTTTAAGGGATATCATTTTATTTTTATTTATTTATTTAAAAAATATAGAGGAATAGAGACCCAGATGTGGACAACAGACGTGTGATCATGGGGTGGGAAAGGGGGTGTGAGATGAATTGGGAGATTGGAATTGATGTGTAAACAGACAATGGGGAGCTGCTGTATGGCACAGGGAGCTCAGCTTGGTGCTCTGTGATGACCTAGAGGGGTGGGATAGGGGGAGAGAGGAAGGTCCACAGGGAGGGGATATATGCGGACATATAGCTTGTAACTGATTTAATCTAGTTATAGCACACCTTCACCTTCCAAGTGGGGGAGTTGGTTTTCAAAAGTAGTCAAAACCAATTTCATCAAGTGTAAATAATGGGTAGGTGGTCAGGCTAGCTTCTATTATTTTTAATAAAATATAATTGGTGTATATTTAGCATTGAATTGGCTTTTTTTAGTAGTACAAATACTGCCTACAAAGGCAATTGCAAATCCTGTTCTAGTTACAGTTGGACTAAAGAATACTTGTTACATGCATCACAGACCTACTTTACTCTCTTTGAAAGTTTTTTGTTGATAAAAGGAGATATTCTAGGATGAAGAGAAGATGGTGTTGCTGGATTCACCTTCCTTGTTTCACTGCTTCAGTTTCCATGACACTAAGGCAGTTCAATAACTTAAAGTTGATGGGATGGCTATGAAAATTCATATATCATCTTTTCTCTGAAATTTTATCATGTTTGAAATGAGATTCTGCTCCATAAGAAAGACGATTCCATTTGAAACCTTTAACTCAGGTACAAATGAAAACAATGAATGATTAAGAGATTAAATTCTACTTTATCAATAGGAAGGTCTCTCCTTTGCAGAAAAACAGATTACTGATCAGAGTTCACTTTTCTCCTATGGAGAGAAAAGGAAGGGATTGTCTTCATGGAGAATGGCTGATTTTAATATTAATTTACAGGAGTGAATCCATTGTTTCTTTAAAATGATGCTTTTTCTATGCAGTTTTGGTTGGATTTTAATGTAACATCATACTCATAAATTTGGCTTTGGATATGGTCTTTTGAGTGGGAGGGAGGATTTTATTTGTCAGATTAAGTCACTTGTGTGTATATGCGTATGTGTGTGTGTTTAAGGAGGGAAAGGAAGAGAGAGAGAGCAATCAGAAAAAACGTAACCTCTCATTTTAGAGGTTACACAAAATCCAATTGACCTTTTTAAAAACATCTAATTGTCATGCACTCAGGTACTTTCCGGGCTCAAACTGGCAGTCAAATATCACAAGAAAGGTTATTCTTGTTATTTCAAAACCTGTTTGAACCAAGAAGTATTGAGTGTCCTTGGGGAGATTCCAATTAAACTCATCATGGTCTTCTCTTTAATTAATTAATTACTTAATGTTTGTCAAGTGTTTTGAGGATGCTAAGTGAAATGTATGTGCTAATTATTATTTATGAAAAGCAAATAAGTCATTAATGGTTTCTATTTCCTCCCAGGTATGTTGCTTTATCTGGCTAAGTTTTATGAACCCAAAGAATAGTGCGTTTTTGTAGTTTTCTAAGATGGACAGTACAAAGTGTCATTTAAATCTAAAGACACATAATTGATATTTGGCAAAACTAATACAATTATGTAAAGTTTAAAAATAAAATTAAAATTACAAAAAAAAAATAAAGACACATAATAACTAGGTAATATTTTTTCCCTCTCTTTCCATCTAGTCTATGTCCTCTGGTTTTACCAGTGATAAGTTTTCTCAGTAGAGTAAAATAGAGGTGATGTGTAAATGTCTAGTCGTGTTTTACAGGGTGCTTTGCATTATTTAAATAAACTTTAGAATTGTATGAGAACCTTGAATTTCTGCATTAATTTAAAAGGAACATTTAAGGAAGAGAGGAATAAAGGATTGTTTTCCCATAATAGTCTTCACCGACATTTCTTAATAGAACAGCTATTTCACTCTGTGTTCCACTTTACAGTATTGGTGATAAGAGGAAATTTCAGTCTGTTTAAGTGCAGTGGAATTTTGAGCTCATGAATATATAACTACAGGAAAATACTGGTTGGGACTTGAAACACACACACACACACATACAGCAATGTGGAAAACAAAGGGACTGAGACAGCTAACAACTTAAGTTCTCCCTGATCTGTGTCTCTCATTCATCACTAGATGTTCCAGTGCTGAGACACAGGAATCCAGAAGAACAGCTTGGTAGCAAATTTTGAGACTTGGAGACATGTAATCTGTGTTACTAAACCTACTGTAGCTGCAAATCATGTTTTAAAATATAAAATTGCAGAAGGTTTTGCAAGCTTTAAATCTTTTCTTGTCATTTTATGTTTCTGGTGTTAAATTCTGCCGTGTTAATGTCATCTTCACTTGGTAATATTTACAGCACCTAAATCAATGTTGAGGACACGCAGAATATTGGAGGATCAACTCTACTTATTCCAAATACACTTTAATATTTTGACTGCCAGACCAGAGTTCAAGAAATAACTGTGGTAGAATGATAATGAGAAGTTTAACAGTTTTATGATGGTTGAAGCTGACTTTATGAAAGTTGATAAATTTCATCTTGTAGGTTTCAATTTCTCATTCCCTACCGAGAGATGGGGAGAATACATTGATACTGCATTTCAAATTGGCTAGATCAGAAGGAACAGCAGCTAAAATCCATTACAACCCAATTACATCCATCAGCTGAAGCTGTGTGCATTCATTCGTGAACATCAGCATTTAATCCATAAAGAGGAACTAATGAGAAATTTGAAAATGGAATCCACGCATCAGTAAGTTTGGAGAGATTTTTCTGGGATTAATGATCTGCCAGAGAATCTTCAACATGCTGGAAAGCTATTCTCTCTGGGTTTGTTTACTGACCAAGGGGAGAAAAAGAGGATTCCTTCTGTCTACTCATCAAATACTTGAAAGATCTTACTCGTCTTAGTCCTGGAAAATGGGATGCCGTGTGCTTTGGAAGTAAGGTATGTTTTGGTGGACACTACTGTCTTTGAATGGGAAAAATTAAATTATTAGGTGGGGAGTTTCCACTTAGATATTAGTAGCAAGAATCCTAAACAAATTCTTCCATCTCTGTAGCCACTCACAAAGCAGTATCCTTTATGCTTGAATCCTGGGAGCATGTTTAGAGCTGCACATACAAACAACAATTTTATACTAAAGAAATTTAAGCATAGTTTTATCTGTTTTACTCTTTGGTAATTGCATAGATAGGAATAAATATTCTACCTGTTGAATTCCAATTACTTAAAGAGGAGCAAGGCAGAATATGAACGGTGTAGTATCAACTTATTCACAATTGCATAACTTCTTACATGTAATTTCTGACTGTAGTAAACAATCACTTTGCAAAAACTGAACATTGGATGAAGCTTGAGAATTTGGGAGGATTTCTTCTCATCGAGTGAAAATGGTTTCTGTTGGCATACAACTCAAAGATATTACTATTCTGAGGTTTGTGTGGTGTAGTCACTCAGATGAAAGAAGTGTGTGTAGAACGTGGAGGATCCCACTTCTAATGCTGTCTGGAAGAGGACTTAGTTTCCATTTTCAAATCACGTTGGACAGTGGGATCTGTTCGTTTGTTTTCTGGACTTCCTGGAGGTTTATTCACGTAGGTGTGCACACCCCACCTCGTGATATCAGTGGCTTTCATGGAGGTTAAAATGACGTGAAACTATACAGTCCTTATTTTTTCCTCCTCCTGTAAAATTTCAGTGACAAGTTTAACTTATTTTCCATCCTTAGGGAAATATCTACATTGCAAAAGCATACACAAAAGAGTTTGGTTTTTGTAATTTTCGCAAAGGGGAACCTTGGGGAATTTTCAGTGGAGGGATAATGTCCACATTTCAGAAGGATTACTCTAGCTGCAGTGAAGACTGGGTTGGTGTGAAGTAGTGAAATGGAAGTGTGGAGATCACAGTGAGCATGAGTTGTAAGCAAGACAGGACTGCCAGTGGAAATGGTGTTGGGAGAAGAAAGGTAAAGAAGGACGTGTCAGACATAGAACTAACAGAAGTTGGTGATTGAAAAGCCAGGTTTTTGTTAGGACAACTAGGTTGGTGGTGGTGCCATTATTAAGAGGGACACACAGGTTGGGAGGGGATTAGATGCCTTTCATGTAACTCCTTAATCTTCTTGAGAATCTTTTTAGAATATAGCTCTTGAGATGCGGTGTCTCGGAGTGAGCTCCTACCGTCATACTTCCAAGAGACAGGCTGTAGCTCTGAATCAGCTGACCTGAACTTACACCCTTGTCCCACCTTTCTTACAAGTGAAAAAATAAATCAAGTGAGAGACTTTTAAATAAGAAATTAAATAGTGACTGTCTCTGTGCATATCAAAACATATCCTCAGGCACTTTTAAGAAAATTTTAGATTTTCTTTTATAAGTCTTTCTGTTCATACATGTTCAAGGGACCAACACCCTCTAAAAAAGAAGTCGGAGAATTCAGGGCATTTCCAAGCTGGGAGGAGTCAACCTGAGATGGAGAAATTTCTGATTCCTGTGTTCTGGGGATTTCTGTGGTTTCACAAATAGTGTCTAAAAATATCTGTTTTTAAAAACCTTCTTAATTACTCTCAATTCTGACCCCATTGACTCAAAAAGGACTAAGAAGCTGAAGGCCAGGTTTGTTTGATGGGAAAGGGGCAGAGAGTAAAAAAAATAAATAGATGAAGAGGGATAAAACAGACACAGAACTGAACTGCATCAATAGATACATTACCTGTGTTTTTTTAATGTGGTTACAGTTTTCAGTGACATGAAAGTCTATAAAGTGTCAGGATTTATGATATTTAAAAAGGGCCATTTCACAATCCATTTTAGTGCAACACACTGCTGAAGATTCATGAAATTTGTAACTAAATAAAACTAATGTAAGAAAATTTACACGAAAGGTATTGACTAATCCTTGTGTTGTCCTTCTAGTGTTAAGTTGTGCTATTTCTATTTTCTGCTTGTTTTATTTTATTTTCTCATCCCTAAGTTTTTTTCCCTCTCTTTCTCCGTTGTATTTATTTAGCAAGGCATTGAGAAAATGGGCAATAGACGTTTCCATAGCCACAAATATGGATGTATCTTCATTAGCAGTTAAACAAGGCAGATATTTTCCTGCAGCACCTCAATTGAATCTTAGTGATGCAGCAGGGATACGGAATGTAGGTAGTGGGTTGTCCTAAGACTGGTTAAGGTTTATTCTACTAAGTACAAGTAGGCTTAGATTTTCTTTTATCATCTTTTAAAGTTTGAACTAATCATGGATTTATAGGAAATTGAAAAGATAACACAGACGGGTCTCATTACCAAGTTTCCTTCTAATGATTACATAAATATAGTGTAATAGCAAACCCAGGAATGTCCGTGTATAGTTTTATGCCATTTTATTACATGTGTAAATTCTTCAAACTGCCATGATGATCAAGATACAGAACAATGTCATCACCATGAGCATCTATTGGTGCTATCACTTACGCTTGAATGACGTAGGGAAGGCTCACCATTCTTTAAGTTACTTACATCTTCCTTCAGACTCTGCTTTTATTTGTTTAACTTGCCTGACTGAACTGAGGAGGACCTTTAATACACTACTGCATAAAAGTGGTAAGTGTAAATATCCTTACCTTACTCCCAACCGGAAGGATTCCCTTGTTCTCAAAATTGCGTACGACGTTAGCTGTAGCTTTTGTTTTACATGGCACGTTTCAGGTTGAGGAAATTTTCTTGTCTTCCTAATTGTGTGTGTTTGTTTTGAAGAAGTGTTGAAGTTTGCCCAACATATCTTTTTACAGTTCATTGACCTTTCGTTTTTTCAAGAAATAAGAAATGTGTGTTTAGGTCTCCAAATTCCCTCATATTAACAACATTTTGACACATGCTTAAATACTACTAGATGCACAGATATTTATAAAGTTTGTATCTTTACTGTGAAATCTAGTTTTTTCAGTTAAATCTCTTAAATCCTATTTATTTAATTTTTAAACTTAAGTATAACATGTTTGATATTAATACTGTATATTCTACTCTCTTGATTTCTCTTTCTGGCATTCTTTCTTGTTTCCTTTTAATTCAACATTTCTTGTAGACAATATGCATTTTTATTCAGCATGAGAACTTTTTTATGTTAATGGATGTTTTAGGTTTAATGTTGAAATTTATGCATGCGATTAATATGCATGATATAATGGATATGATGAAAGGAAGAGAAACTTGGCACTGAAGAAATAGGGAACATGTAGCCTGTTCAAGAACAAATAGGACATATAAAAATAGGTCAAGAATTATGCCTTAAGAGAAATTCCAATTAATTCCTAAAGCAAAAATAATACAGTCCAAAGTCCCTGGATATAATGCCATAAAGTCAGAAGATTGAAAGATATATGCAGGTAAAACCTCAAAAATGTCCTTCTAAATAAATTATGAAATAAAGACAAAGTCTAAACAAAAATGAACAACTATTTTGATGCTAAAGACATTAAGAGTAGCACAAATCAAAAGCTCTAGTATCTGTCTGAAGTTGTACTGAGCTGAAAATCAGAGCATTAAAGTGAATATATTATAGAATAAACATTTAAAACAAATTATGTATACAAAAGTAAGAAGCTAGGGCAGAAGCAGGGGAACAAAGCAAAGTGAGGGAAAATAAAAGGAATTAATATAGACAAAACTAGAAATGAATAAATGGAAAACAGAAAGTGGGAAGTGATCCATAAAACGAAAAATAAACCCTGCCAAATTATCAATAAAATGGACAAACTTCGATAACTATCACCAATAAAATACAAACAAAATAAACCAATAAAATATCAATAAAAATACAAACAAATAACAGTAGGAAGGAGAAAATAAATGGCATTCTAAATATTTGTTATTGTTCAGTTGCTAAGTCATGTCCGACTCTTTGTGACCCCATGGACTGCAGCACTCCAGACTTCCCTGTCCTTCAACTATCTCCCAGACTTTGCCCAAAATCATGTTCACTGAGTCAGTGATGCCATCCAACCATCTCATCCTCTGTCACCCTCTTCTCCTTTTGCCTTCAGTCTTTCCCAGCATCAGAGTCTTTTCCAGTGAGTTGGTTCTTTGCATAACGTGGTCAAAGTATTGGAGCTTCAGTTTCAGTGTAAGTCCTTCCTGAGTGAATATCCAGGATTAATTTCCTTTGATTGACTGGTTTGGTATAGATTATGTTAAAAATTAAGCACCTTAAAAAATTCATTTTTCTAGTGAAAAAAGTTACCAGTTCGTTTGCTGCTGCTGCTGCTGCTAAGTCGCTTCAGTCATGTCCAACTCCGTGCGACCCCATAGATGGCAGCCCACCAGGCTCCCCCGTCTCTGGGATTCTCCAGGCAAGAACACTGGA
>NW_011494677.1:4583610-4594328 GCF_000754665.1 Bison bison bison | reverse complement strand
TAAGCACCTTAAAAAATTCATTTTTCTAGTGAAAAAAGTTACCAGTTCGTTTGCTGCTGCTGCTGCTGCTAAGTCGCTTCAGTCATGTCCAACTCCGTGCGACCCCATAGATGGCAGCCCACCAGGCTCCCCCGTCTCTGGGATTCTCCAGGCAAGAACACTGGAGTGGGTTGCCATTTCCTTCTCCAATGCATGAAAGTGAAAAGTGAAAGTGAAGTCGCTCAGTCGTGTCCGACTCTTAGCGACCCTATGGACTTCAGCCTACCAGGCTCCTCCATCCATGGGATTTTCCAGGCAAGAGTATTGGAGTGGGGTGCCATTGCCTTCTCTGACCAATTCATCTAAGGAATGGTAAAAAGTGTTGCTAGTACATGGGAAAGGATTGAAAGCTTATCTATCATGACATGGCAATAACAGAATCAGAGTAAGGCTAATTGTACCTCTGAAAAGGAAATAATTTCCTTGTAGTTTTTTTTTTTTTTTTTTTGATTAACAGAAAGGAATAGACTCTTTCTTAAAGCATTCTATAGAGGTAATATAATTCTGATGTCAAATTGAATAAAAATAGCACATAAAAGAAAATTCATGAATACAGATATGAAAATCATAAATAAACTATTACCAAGCTAATTTCAAGAATGCATTAGCAGACTGCTAATACATTATGCCCGAAAGGTGTATGCCAAGAACACAGAAATATTTTAGATTATGAGACATGTGCATTAATATAATAAGTGCATTAACAAATTAAAGGAGAAAAGTGAATAAACATTTCAATATGGATGATTAAATCACTTGATTCATTATAATATTTGTTAGTGACTTGGAAAAAACCTACCTTAGTAAGTTAGTTACAGAAAAAAACTTTTAAAACATGATTTAAAAAAAATCTACCAGAAACCTTAAAAAACATCATAAATAATAGTAAAGCATTTCAAGTGTGAGAGGTTAAATAACACACCTTCCTCTGAAAAAAGGTCCTCATCTCTGCAACCTGTGAAGACATTACCTTACATGCTTAAGGTGACTCTGCAGATGTAATTGAGTCAAGGATCTTGAGATGGGAAGATGGGCTTGGGTTATGTGGGTAACGGGAGTTAAAGAGAGAAGAAGGCAACATGATGATGGAAGCAAGATTTGAGTGATATGAAGAAGGAAAGTGGGGCCAGGGGAGCAGGCAGCCTGCAGAGGCTGGTGGAGGTTCTCCTCTGGGGCCTCCAGCATGAAGCAGGTCTGCCAATAGCTTGATTGTAGCCCCCACCCCATTGGTGGCTCAGGGGTAAAGAGTCCACCTGCCATGCAGGAGACACAGGTTCGATCCCTGGGTCAGGAAGATCCCCTGGAGAATTGATTCCAGTATTTTTGCCTGGGAAAATCCCATAGACAGAGGATCCTGGTGGGCTGTAGTCCATCGGGTCACAAAGAGTTGGACACGACTGAGCAACTGAACATGCACACAAGGTTCATTCAGGACCTCCAAAACTATAAAATGAGGCATTTATGGCTTTTTATGAATGAATGATGTTAGTAGATCAAATGGACTTTAATGTATTACATTTCATATCCTTATTGACTTTTTTTCTTTGTCTTTTTAAAATTGAAGTTTAATCACTTTACAATGTTGTGATAGTTTCTGCTGTAAAACAAAGTGAGTCAGCTCTATGTATATATACATCCCCTCCCTCGTGGACCTTCCCCTTCCCATCCCACCCATCCAGGTCATCATAAAGTAGTGAGCTGAGCTCCCTGTGCTGCAGCTTCCCACGCTATCTATTTACACACGGAAGCGTACATATGCCTGTCCTACTCTCCCAATTCGTTCTGCCCTCCTCTCCTCCACTGTGTTCACATGTCCGTTCTTCACGTCTGTGTCTCTATTCCTGCCCTGCAACCAGATTCATCTGTACCATTTTTCTAGATTCCACATACATGCATTAATATATGATATTTAAGTCACAAAGTTTGTGGTCATTTGTTACAGTAGCACCAAGAAAACGAATACAAAAAAGAATCTGTAGTAGGTCAGAAATAAGAAAAGAATCCCAGTTATTATGCTAATATTGATATTTTTGAAGATAATAGACCATGCAATAAAATGAAAGTAAAAGAATATGTCTGTGTGTGTATATACACACATGCAATCGTCTATCTATATCTATCTATAATCTATCTAAAACAAACTGATTGTCGACCAAAAAAAAATGTATCATGAAGCATCATTGGGAAAAAAAAAACATCAGAAATAGTAAGAGTCCAGGAAAGTAGCCAGATAAAAAAATCAATATTAAAAAATCAATAACTTTCTTATACAGTAGTAATGACTAATTTAAAATGTAATAGAAAAATGGGTCCCATTTAGAATAGCCACAAAGCTCATTAAATACTTATGATTAGGTGTGGCAAGAAACTTGTAAAACCTATTTTTAAAAAACTAGAAATTTACTGAAGGTCATAAAGCACACCCTGAAGAAAGGGGAAAGTTACCTTATGTCCCTGGCTAAAAAGAATTCAGTATTCAAAATAAGTAGTGTCTCTACCAATTATTCTTCATATTAGGGTTAAACTGAAAATGTAAATCTGTGATGATTTTAAACTTATTATGAAAAAACATGAGCAAAATGTTAAGATAATATTTGAAAGGAAGACCAACTGGAGACTAGTCCTATCAAATATCGAAACATATTATTGCATTAAAGCAATTTAAACAGCTTGGTTATTGCAGGAAGTAATGATAAAATTGATGGTACAGAATATAGCATTCGGAATTGTCTGTTTTTATGAGGATTCAACTTATCCACAAACTGACATATGAAGTAGGAGGTAAACAATAAAATATTTCACACTGATACTTTGACAACTGGTTATCCAATTGGGGATTTCATTTAGCTCTCTCCATAACCTCATTAAAACGTAATTTTCTGTGGACGGGTTCAAAAGCTAGATGAAAGACAGATCCCAAAGCTTTCAGAAGAAAATGCAAGAAAATATTAAAAGTATTAGAGTTGGAATGATTTTCTAATTCTAATACAAACCTAAAAGCAACAAGGTAAATAATCTGTATTGTTGGCTGCACATAAATTATAAATTATATATTGTTAAAAGGATAAAAAATATATGCATCATCTCTGACAAAGCATTAATCATTAAATACATTTTAAATTCTACAGATCAATGCAAAAAGACAAACAGACCAGTAGAAAAATGAGCAGAGGATTTGAAGAAGCAATTCACGCACACACATACTTGTACACAAAAATATAGACATCAATATCACTAGTGTTCACACTAAATTAGCGGAAAACTAGATACATGAAAATTAAGACTCAACAAGGTTTTATAATGAAAGCTTGCTGCTGCTGCTGCTAAGTTGCTTCAGTTGTGTCCAACTCTGTGCGACCCCATAGACGGTGGCCCACCAGGCTCCCCCGTCCCCGGGATCACCAGGCTCCTCTGTCCCTGGGATTCTCTAGGCAAGAACACTGGAGTGGGTTGCCATTTCCTTCTCCAATGTATGAAAGGGAAAAGTGAAAGTGAAGTCGCTCAGTCGTGTCTGACTCTTCTCGACCCCATGGTCTGCAGCCTACCAGGCTCCTCCGTCCATGGGATTTTCCAGGCAAGAGTACTGGAGTGGGGTGCCATTGCCTTCTCCATGAAAGCTTACTATGTAACAAATCATACTAAAACAGTAATTCTTAACAACAAACACTTATTGCTTCACAGTTTCTGTGGTTAGGGATCTGGGAGGTGCTTGACCTAGTGTTTCTGGCTCAAGGATTCTCAGGAGATTGCAAACTCTTGGCTGGGGCTGCAGATCAGATCAGATCAGTTCAGTCGCTCAGTCGTGTCTGACTCTTTGCGACCCCATGAATCGCAGCACGCCAGGCCTCCCTGTCCATCACCAACTCCCGGAGTTCACCCAGACTCACGTCCATCGAGTCAGTGATGCCATCCAGCCATCTCACCCTCTGTCATCCCCTTCTCCTCCTGCCCCCAATCCCTCCCAGCATCAGAGTCTTTTCCAATGAGTCAACTCTTCGCATGAGGTGGCCAAAGTACTGGAGTTTCAGCTTTAGCATCATTCCTTCCAAAGAAATCCCAGGGCTGATCTCCTTCAGAATGGACTGGTTGGATCTTCTTGCAGTCCAAGGGACTCTCAAGAGTCTTCTCCAACACCACAGTTCAAAAGCATCAATTCTTCGGTACTCAGCCTTCTTCACAGTCCAACTCTCACATCCATACATGACCACAGGAAAAACCATAGCCTTGACTAGATGAACTTTATTAGCAAAGTAATGTCTCTGCTTTTGAATATGCAGTTAATCTCAAAGCTCAACAAGTGAACTGAAGGGTCCACTTCTAAGCTCACTCACACATTTAGATCCTTCAGTTCATTGTGAATGACTGGACTGAGGGTCTCAGTTCCTTGCCTGGGCACAAGGGTTTCTCCAAGGGGTAATATGGCATCTTGGTTGCCCCAGCACAAAAAGGAAAGAGACAGACAGACAGAGAGATGGAAGCCACAGTCTATTTATAATATCCCATCACTGAAATGGGTTTCCCAGGTGGCCCTAGCAGTAGCAATCTACCTGCCAGCGCAGAAGACGTAAGAGACGCAGGTTCGATCCCTGGATCAGGAAGGGAGGACAGCATGAAAACCCACTTCAGTATTCTTGCATGGGAAATTCCAGGGACAGAGGGGCCTGGCAGGTTAGAGTCCCCAGGTCGCAGAGAGTCAGACATGACTGAATTGACTTAGCACGGAAGCATGCATCACTGAAATATTCTATTTGTTAAAAGTGAGTCAATACATCCAGCCCCTAATCAAGGGGAGAGAATTACAGAAGTGTGTGAATATCAGGATGTAGAGATCATGGAGAGCCATCTTAGGGATTCTCATGTTCTTAGTTGGAAAACTGACGAGGGGATTACTTTCAGAGGACAGTTTGGTGTTATCTACTGAAGTTTAAAAGGCACAAACCCTGAACCAGTGGGTCTATGGAATTTGGTGCAATAGTTGGCAAGAATGTGGTAGAGTTCTGTACTGACAAAGTCATTAAGCCGTATTGTTAGGTGACAAACAAGTAATAGAAGACTGCCTTGACTCTAGCAGAACGTCACTAGGAAAAAATAAGCAAAGCAGAGCTCCATTATTCTGCCCATGTTTCTATAATTCTGAGACCTTTCAAAGTTGCCTGGATCCCATCCCATTCCACCCCTACCATGAAGCCAAATATCCAGGTGACTGAGTTTCAAAGTGAGGGTTATAGTTTATTTTCTTTCTGTAAAGATTTTTTTTTTAATAGAACTACCTGTATTTACAACTGTATATAGAAATAAATTTATGTTTATAAAAAATAAAATAATAAATAAATCAAGGCAAAATAAGTTTAGAAATAAAAATCTTTGGACTACATACATTTAGAAATGCAATGTTTTGCTTTATAAACTCATGAATTGTTTGAAATTCTTTTGTATAATTAACTTTTTAAACTAATACAGGGGTAATTGACTTCTAAAACACTGATGTCACTGATAGCATTTTTAATTTAGTTGGATTCCCAAAAATCTTGGAGTGTCTTAGGTTCACATAAACATTACTCATGACTTAGATGTTTTTTCTTTTATTGACTAGATATCAGTTACAAATCACTGAATCTGAGATTATGTCTTACATCTACCATAAGCTTAAAATCAAGTACTGGAAAAAATATGTTCCAGATAGTTGTAGATAATATCAGGTCAAGTCATATTTTTATGACAATCTCTGTAGGATGACAAATTGATGGAACATTAAACATGGAAGCAAAGCTCGGTGGATTTTTCTTCGGATTGAAACACAACAAAAGCAAAAACAGAACATAAAGTGGTAAGCCAGCCAAATAGAAGCTTTTAGTATGGCAACACATATACTTTCTGGTCTCTTGTCTATTACATTTACTATTTGGGTTTCTGCTTTGTGGTAAGATAAACATTCTAAATTAGATAATTTTTCCAGACATTCTGGAATGTGAAGTCAAGTGGGCCTTACAAAGCATCACTACAAACAAAGCTAGTAGAGGTGATGGAATTCCAGTTGAGCTATTTTAAATCCTGAAAGATGATGCTATGAAAACCTGCACTCAATATGCCAGCAAATTTGGAAAACTCAGCAGTGGCCACAGGACTGGAAAAGGTCAGTTTTCATTCCAATCCCAAAGAAAGGCAATGCCAAAGAATGTTCAAACTACCGCACAATTGCACTCATCTCACATGCCAGTAAAGTAATGCTCAAAATTCTCCAAGCCAAGCTTCAGCAATACGTGAGCCGTGAACTTTCTGATGTTCAAGCTGGTTTGAGAAAAGGCAGAGGAACCAGAGATCAAATTGTGAACATCTGCTGGATCGTGGAAAAAGCAAGAGAGTTCCAGAAAAACATCTATTTCTGCTTTATTGACTATGCCAAAGCCTTTGACTGTGTGGATCACAATAAACTGTGGGAAATTCTGAAAGAGATGGGAATACCAGACCACCTGATCTGCCTCTTGAGAAATTTGTATGCAGGTCAGGAAGCAACAGTTAGAACTGGACACGGAACAACAGACTTGTTTCAAATAGGAAAAGGAGTATGTCAAGGCTGTATATTGTCACCCTGTTTATTTAACTTATATGCAGAGTACATCATGGGAAACGCTGGACTGGAAGAAGCACAAGCTGGAATCAAGATTGCCGGGAGAAATATCAATAACCTCACATATGCAGATGACACCACCCTTATGGCAGAAAGTGAAGAAGAACTAAAGAGCCTGTTGATGAAAGTGAAAGAGGAGAGTGAAAAAGTTGGCTTAAAGCTCAACATTCAGAAAACGAAGATCATGGTATCCGGTCCCATCACTTCATGGGAAATAGATGGGGAAACAGTGGAAACAGTGTCAGACTTTATTTTTCTGAGCTCCATAATCACTGCAGATGGTGATTGCAGCCATGAAATTAAAAGATGTTTACTCCTTGGAAGGAAAGTTATGACCAACCTCCACAGTATATTAAAAAGCAGAGACATTACTTCGCCAACAAAGGTCCGTCTAGTCAAGGCTATGGTTTTTCTAGTGGTCATGTTTGGATGTGAGAGTTGGACTCTAAAGAAAGCTGAGCACCAAAGAATTGATGCTTTTGACCTGCGGTGCTGGAGAAGACTCTTGGAAGTCCCTTGGACTTCAAGGAGATCCAACCAGTCCATCCTAAAGGAGACCAGTTCTGGGTGTTCATTGGAAGGACTGATGTTGAAGCTGAAACTCCAGTACTTTGGCCACCTGACATGAATAGCTGACTCATTTGAAGAGACCCTGATGCTGGGAAAGATTGAGGGCAGGAGGAGAAGGGGATAACAGAGGATGAGATGGTTGGATGGCATCACTGATTCGATGGACATGGGTTTGGGTAAACTCTGGGAGTTGGTGGACAAGGAGGCCTGGTGTCCTGCGGTTCATGGGGTCACAAAGAGTCAGACACGACTGAGGGACTGAACTGAACTGAACTGATTCATATATAAACACAAAAAATCTTCCAAACTGTAGATATATACCTTGACCCAATTTCACACAAATGAACACTTTCTGTAACTTCCAAGCCGAAGAGATTAAACACATTATCAGCATTTCGGAAAGCCCTTTGTGCTCCCTATCCATCACTACCCACCTCCTCAACCCGCTGAAAAATACAATCCTGACTTCTAACTCAATACATTTGTTATACTTTAGGAATGCTTCAAAACAATTTCTGAAGTGATTCACCAAATTATACTGTTACCAGTACTGAAACTCCAAGTGTTTTATATCTTCCCATTGTTTTTCCTGGTAGTTTGTTTGCTTTTAAATTTTTCCGCTAAGTACTTAACTGGAATTTCATTTGGTTTTAATTTATATTTCCTTGATCATCAGTGAGACAATATCTTTTAACAGCAATTAATCATTTTGATATTTTCTGAAGGGCTTGATCAAGATTTTTGCCACTTTTTCTATTTTGTTATGTATCTTTCTTATATTGATTCATGGGAGTTCTTTATATATTTTGACAATGAATCCTCTGTCAGATATTACAAATGTCTTTTTCCACTATGTGATTCACCTTTTTAATCTCTCAGCGATGCCTTCTGTAAAGCAGAATTTATTTTTATGTAGCCTCATGTAATAGTAATTTGCTCCAGAGTTAATATTTTGTGTGTCTTGTTTAAGAAAATTTTGCCTACATAAAGGACATGAAGATATCCTTTTTTTTTCAGTATTCTAGTAAATGTATTACTTTACCTTTCATATTTAGACTTGCAACTCACCTGGATTTCATTTTGTGAATGGACTAAGGTAAGAATCAAGATTCGTTTTTTTTTTCCCCATGTAGATAACCCACTGATGCAGCGTCCCTTGCTGTAAATACGGCCCTTTCTCACTGCTGCACGGTGCCTCTTTTATTCTAAGCCAGATGACCAGATATGTGCAACATTTTTACTCCTATTGTTTTCCAGTGCTCTCTTTGTTTATCCTTGTGCTAATGTTACACTGTTTTAAATACTATATAAAATTATTGATACAAACTTCTGTAAGTTCTCCATTTTATTCTTAAGATTGTCTTTGCTATATAGACTTAGTCTCGTGAATGACCTTGTGAATTCTAAACCTATGCTGTCAGTGTGTGTGTGTGTGTGTGTGTGTGTGCACTCAGTCATGTCTGACTCTTTGTGACCCCATGAACTATACCCTGCCAGGCTTCTCCATCAGTGGGATTTCCGAGGCAAGAATACTGGAATGAGTTGCCATTTCTTTCTCTAGGGGGATATTCCTGATTCAGGGATTGACCTGCATCTCCTACATTGGCAGGCAGATTCTCTACCCTTGAGCCACCAGGGAAGGCCCCCACTATTTATACCATCAGTTAATTACTTTTCAAATTATTTCACAAAAAGTACATACACACAGTTAATTCCCTATTCTCATATCTTAAAGTAATAAATAGCAAAGTACAAGATTTGAGAAAAGAAAGAAATACTTTAACAAATAATGATATTTCTAAACTCTAGGAACTCTAGTATTCTTAAAGAATCATCATGTCCAGCATGATAATGAACTACAAGGGTCCAAGGGTTGTTAGGAGGTCAAGGTTAGAAATAGCAAGAAAATATTTGCTATTTTCAAGGATAATCACATACTGAAGTATATGTTCCGCCTGCATTTCATCTTCCTGTAATAAATGTTGAAATAAGTCTAATGCATATCTACTCATTAAATTTATTTTTATTTCCCACTGTATGTTTAAATCAAATGAGTGTGTCTTCTTTTTCCCTAGCCTCAGTCTCTGAAAGAACATTGATCAAGTAGCCATGAATTTTCTGGTTCCTCTTAGGGTCAAAAAGTCACAAAGAGCTTTAACTGATAAATTTGTTTCTCCCCGTCTCAAAGGCGAATCAAACTCTGAACTTGATCTTACATTCTTCCCTGGGCTGTGCCATTGCTTTGAGTGTGTCTATGTGTCTTTCCCTTCTCTTTCTCTGCACAGTGTTTCTCCTTCTTCTCACCTTCCTCCCTGTGGCTCAGAACACTGTCAGGTCTACAGTCAGAGAAAGAAGAGAGGTGAATGGGATGGGGCTGGGAGCTTCAGCTCTTTAGGCCTGCCAGGTATGTAGCCTTGACTCCCTGCTGGATGCTTCTGTAGGTTTTTGGAAGCTCCTTTGGGAAATAGTAAGCACATTGTCCTTAGACTTGACGCTACACTTGGCATGAAGGAGCTTAGTCCCCCTACCAGGGAACGAACCTGTGCCCTCTGTGGTAGAAGCATGGAGTTTTAACCACTGAATCACCAGGGAAGTCCCAATCCTGTTTGTTTTTTGATAACTCCCTTTACACAGATGCTCTTAGAGGACCATTCCTTAGATAAATAGCTAAAATCTTGTCTCTTTATATTGATCAGTGAACATTAGTTCCCTGCAAACAGTAAGGAATCTGCCTGCAATGTGGGAGACCCAGGTTCGATCCCTGGGTCAGGAAGATCCCCTGGGGAAGGGAATGGCAACCCACTCCAATATTTTTGCCTGGAGAATCCCATTGACAGAGGAGCCTGGCGGGCTACAGACTATAGGACAGCAAAAAGTTAGGCACAACTAAACAACTTGCACTCACTCATTCAACCTACTCTCAAACTTGGAGGGTGTATCGGATGTATAGCAATTTCTATGAGCAGTCCTGATGAAGTTCTTCTCTTTTGACTTTAGGTGAAAGCAGAAGCACAGTTCCCTCCTCCCACCTCTCCATTTGGATTAAGAAGATAGGACTTGTAACAGAGCACCCACCCTTGCCAAATCCACCTTGTGAAATTCCTGACATTTCCAACATCCATTACTCATTTGATGTTCATGAGTTTCCCTATTGATTCTTTGAATCTACTTCAAGACGTTTGCTTTATAGACTCTCACTATACACTTTCGTGTCAATCATCATTTACACTGTGGCTACTGAGTTGAAACTTCTGAATAATATCTTATTCACTCACTCATTTGTGTATTCACTTCTTTATTCATTTGTTCATACATTCAACAAATATTGATTATTTACTTTGGCCACCTGATGCGAAAAGTTGACTCATTGGAAAAGACTCTGATGCTGGGAGGGATTGGGGGCAGGAGGAGAAGGGGATGACAGAGGATGAGATGGCTGGATGGCATCACTAACTCGATGCACATGAGTTTGGGTGAACAC
>NW_011494677.1:4583197-4583510 GCF_000754665.1 Bison bison bison | reverse complement strand
AGTGAAAGAGGAGAGTGAAAAAGTTGGCTTAAAGCTCAACATTCAGAAAACTAAGATCATGGCATCTGGTCCCATCACTTCATGGGAAATAGATGGAAAACAGTGGAAACAGTGTCAGACTTTATTTTTCTGGGTGCCAAAATCACTGCAGATGATGATTGCAGCCATGAAATTAAAAGACACTTACTCCCTGGAAGGAAAGTTAGGAGCAATCTAGATCAGATCAGATCAGATCAGATCAGTCGCTCAGTTGTGTCCGACTCTTTGCCACCCCATGAATTGCAGCACGCCAGGCCTCCCTGTCCATCACCAA
>NW_011494677.1:4581203-4582682 GCF_000754665.1 Bison bison bison | reverse complement strand
GAGTCAACTCTTCACATGAGGTGGCCAAAGTACTGGAGTTTCAGCTTTAGCATCATTCCTTCCAAAGAAATCCCAGGGCTGATCTCCTTCAGAATGGACTGGTTGGATCTCCTTGCAGTCCAAGGGACTCTCAAGAGTCTTCTCCAACACCACAGTTCAAAAGCATCAATTCTTCGGTACTCAGCCTTCTTCACAGTCCAACTCTCACATCCATACATGACCACAGGAAAAACCATAGCCTTGACTAGACGGACCTTTGTTGGCAAAGTAATGTCTCTGCTTTTGAATATGCTATCTAGGTTGGTCATAACTTTCCTTCCAAGGAGTAAGCCTCTTTTAATTTCATGGCTGCAGTCACCATCTGTAGTGATTTTGGAGCCCAGAAAAATAAAGTCTGACACTGTTTACACTGTTTCCACTCTTTCCCCATCTATTTCCTATGAAGTGGTGGGACCAGATGCCATGATCTTCGTTTTCTGCATGTTGAGCTTTAAGCCAACTTTTTCACTCTCCACTTTCAGCTTCATCAAGAGGCTTTTTAGTTCCTCTTCACTTTCTGCCATAAGGGTGGTGTCATCTGCATATCTGAGGTTATTGATATTTCTCCCGGCAATCTTGATTCCAGCTTGTGTTTCTTCCAGTCCAGCATTTCTCAGGATGTACTCTGCATATAAGTTAAATAAATAGGGTGACAATATACAGCCTTGACGAACTCCTTTTCCTATTTGGAACAAGTCTGTTGTTCCGTGTCCAGTTCTAACTGTTGCTTCCTGACCTGCATACAAATTTCTCAAGAGGCAGATCAGGTGGTCTGGTATTCCCATCTCTTTCAGAATTTCCCACAGTTTCTTGTGATCCACACAGTCAAAGGCTTTGGCATAGTCAATAAAGCAGAAATAGATGTTTTTCTGGAACTCTCTTGCTTTTTCCACGATCCAGAGGATGTTGGCAATTTGATCTCTGGTTCCTCTGGCTTTTCTAAAACCAGCTTGAACAACTGGAAGTTCACAGTTCACATATTGCTAAAGCCTGGCTTGGAGAATTTTGAGCATTATTTACTAGCGTGTGAGATGAGTGCAACTGTGCGGTAGCTTGAGCATTCTTTGGCATTGCCTTTCTTTGGGATTGGAATGAAAACTGACCTTTTCCAGGCCTGTGGCCACTGCTGAGTTTTCCAAATTTGCTGGCATATTGAGTGCAGCACTTTCACAGCATCATCTTTCAGGATTTGGAATAGCTCAACTGGAATTCCATCAGCTCCACTAGCTTTGGTCGTAGTGATGCTTTGTAAGGCCCACTTGACTTCACAATCCAGGATGTCTGGCTCTAGGTCAGTGATCACACCATCGTGATTATCTGGGTCATGAAGATCTTTTTTGTACAGTTCTTCTGTGTATTCTTGCCATCTCATCTTAATATCTTCTGCTTCTGTTAGGTCCATAGCATTTCTGTCCTTTATCGAGCCCATCTTTGCATGAA
>NW_011494677.1:4574438-4581103 GCF_000754665.1 Bison bison bison | reverse complement strand
CATCAGGCACTCTATCAGATCTAGGCCCTTAAATCTATTTCTCACTTCCACTGTATAATCATAAGGGATTTGATTTAGGTCATACCTGAATGGTCTAGTGGTTTTCCCGACTTTCTTCAATTTAAGTCTGAATTTGGCAATAAGGAATTCATGGTCTGAGCCATAGTCAGGTCCTTGTCTTGTTTTTGCTGACTGTACAGAGCTTCTCCACCTTTGGCTGCAAAGAATATAATCAATCTGATTTCGGTGTTGACCATCTGGTGATATCCATGTATAGAGTCTTCTCCTGTGTTGTTGGAAGAGGGTGTTTGTTATGATCAGTGCATTTTCTTGGCAAAACTCTATTAGTCTTTGCCCTGCTTTATTCTGTATTCCAAGGCCAAATTTGCCTGTTACTCCAGGTGTTTCTTGACTTCCTACTTTTGCATTCCAGTCCCCTATAATGAAAAGGACATCTTTTTTGGGTGTTAGTTCTAAAAGGTCTTGTAGGTCTTCATAGAACCGTTCAACTTCAGCTTCTTCAGCATTACTGGTTGGGGCATAGACTTGGATTACTGTGATATTGAATGGTTTGCCTTGGAAATGAACAGAGATCATTCTGTCGTTTTTGAGATTGCATCCAAGTACTGCATTTTGGACTCTTTTGTTGACCATGATGGCTACTCCATTTCTTCTGAGGGATTCCTGCCTGCAGTAGTAGATATAATGGTCATCTGAGTTGAATTCACCCATTCCAGTCCATTTGAGTTCGCTGATTCCTAGAATGTCGACATTCACTCTTGCCATCTCTTGTTTGACCACTTCCAATTTGCCTTGATTCATGGACCTGACATTCCAGGTTCCTATGCAATATTGCTCTTTATAGCATTGGACCTTGCTTCTATCACCAGTCACATCCACAGCTGGGTATTCTTTTTGCTTTGGCTGCATTCCTTCATTCTTTCTGGAGTTATTTCTCCACTGATCTCCAGTAGCATATTGGGTACCTACTGACCTCGGGAGTTTCTCTTTCAGTATCCTATCATTTTGCCTTTTCATACTGTTCATGGGGTTCTCAAGGCAAGAATACTGAAGTGGTTTGCCATTCCCTTCTCCAGTGAACAACATTCTGTCAGATCTCTCCACCATGACCTGCCCGTCTTGGGTCACCCCATGGGCATGGCTTAGTTTCATTGAGTTAGACAAGGCTGTGGTCCTAGTGTAATTAGATTGACTAATTTTCTGTGAGTATGGTTTCAGTGTGTTTGCCCTCTGATGCCCTCTTGCAACACCTACCGTCTTACTTGGGTTTCTCTTACCTTGGGCTTGGGGTATCTCTTCACGGCTGGTCCAGCAAAGTGCAGCCATTGCTCCTTACCTTGGACGAGGGGTATCTCCTCACTGCCGCCCTTCCTGACCTTCAGTGTGGGATAGCTCCTCTAGACCCTCCTGCGCCTGCACAGCCACAGCTCCTTGGGCGTGGGGTTGCTCCTCCCTGCCGCCACCCTTGGCCTCGGGCTTAGGGGCGTGGGGTAGCTCCTCCCGCCCATCATCCCTGGCCTCCTCCCACCTGTTGCCCCTGGCCTCGGGCTTGGGGCATGGGGTATCTCCTCTTGGCCGCTGCCCTTCAGGCATGGGGTCCTCCCGGCTTCTGCCCCTGACCTCGGACATGGGGTGGCTCCTCTCGCCTGCGCTATGGTGCGCCCATCGCAGCTGCCTCCGCAACCTAGATAGCATATTGAAAAGCAGAGGTATTACTTTGCCAACAAAGGCCCATCTAGTCAAGGCTATGGTTTTTCCAGTGGTCATGTATGGATGTGAGAGTTGGACTGTGAAGAAAGCTGAGCGCTGAAGAATTGATGCTTTTGAACTGTGGTGTTGGAGAAGACTCTTGAGAGTCCCTTGGACTGCAAGGAGATCCAACCAGTCCATCCTAAAGGAGATCAGTCCTGGGTGTTCATTGGAAGGACTGATGCTGAGGCTGAAACTCCAGTACTTTGGCCACCTCATGCAAAGAGTGGACTCATTGGAAAAGACCCTGATGCTGGGAGGGATTGGGGGCAGGAGGAGAAGGGGACAACAGAGGATGAGATGGCTGGATGACATCACCGACTTGATGGACATAAGTTTGGGTGAACTCTGGGAGTTGGTGATGGACAGGGAGGCCTGGCGTGCTGCGATTCATTGGTCTCAAAGAGTCGGACAGGACTGAGGGACTGAACTGAACTGAACTGAAGCATCACATTGACTCTGAAGTTAGACTAAAGAGGAAGAACATCCTTCCTGCCTGATTTCTAAGGAGAGGAGACCAATAACATGATTATATAGAAGTTATATTGCATATTAGAAAGTGGTAAGTAAATGCAGAAAAATAAAGCAGGGAAGAACAATAGCAGGTAGGTGAGGATATGAAGACAATTTTTAACATAGTGGTCAGGGAAGGTCTCACTGAAGCATCTCATCTGAAAGAAGACCTCTATGTAGAGTGTTCCAGAATGACGTAATGAGGTGGATGAACAGTTGGTCTGTTTGAAGCACATAGAGAGGCTGATGGCTGGAACAGCACGATGGGTGGGCTGTGTAGCAGGGAAAAAGGCGTGGAATAATTGAAGAGCTAGAGTACAGTGGTAGTTGACAACTATACCTTTTCCTCCCCTGAGTAACAAAAGAAATCATTGAGAAGATTAGACTAGAGCAATGAGTGTTGATTCAAAGTCTTAAAATAATCTTTCCACCTTTGTATAAAAATATATAGTAAGGAAGATAAATATGGAAGCAAAGAGACTAGTTGGAAAGCCATCACAATATATTTCAGGTAAGAGATGGTGGTAGATTGGATCAGAGAAGTAGCAGGTCAAGTGGTAAAACAGAAGGGTCAGGTTAGGGATATATTTTGAAAATAAAAGCAAGAGAATTGGCTGACAGATTTGATGTGGGGTTGCGAGAAAGAGAGCAGGTAAAGCCAGTGGCAAGATTTTTGGTCCAAGCAGCTGGAAGAATTACAATTCATTGACATAAGCGGGGTGTAGTTGGCAGGGACTCTAAAAAGCTAGCGAGCAAGGCCAGGGGTTCATTTTTCATTTTTACACATGTTGAAGTTAATTTACTTAATAGACATCCTATTGGAGGTGTTGATTTAGATACATGAATTTGGAGTTCAGAAGCTTAGCAGAGAGGTCTAGACTCAAGATATTAATTAGAGAGGTATCAGAGTATTCATGACAGAATTGGGTTGCCAAGGGAGGGACTGTAAGTAGAGAAGAGAAGGAGTTTAGGGATTAAGCCAAAGGCCAGAACTGTGAGAAGGAACCAGCGAACTGACAGTAAGAGCACCCGATGAGAGGAAAACAAGAAAAATGTAGTCCAGGAAGCCAACAAGAAAATGTTCAAGGATGAGGGGATAATCACTTGGGTCAAATGTTCTAGAAGGTATAATTAGATCAACAGTGACTTTTGATCATTGAATTGAGCAACCTGGTGACCTTGACATGAGTACTTTCAGTGGATGGGTGAAAACCTGTTTGGATTAAATAAAAGAGAAAATGGGGAAAATCAAATATTTCAGGTAGAGACCACTCAATACCAGGTTTGCTATAAATTTAAAACAGAGGAATTGGGTAGCAGATGGACAGAGAACAGGAGCCAAGAGCAGGTTTTTAGAAAGTTTGGGGTGTGTATTAATATGTTGATGGCGATCATCTGGTAAAGAGAGAAAAGCTAATCCAAACAAGAGAGCTGGCATTTTTGCTAGAGCTGTGTCTTTGTACAGAAGAGATAGAATGTAATTTAGTGTCTAAAAGGAGAAGGTCCCTGAAGATAAACTATGGGATGAGAGAATATATGAAAGAGAATGCAAGAAACAGTGAGGCTAAAATTTGGGAAGGATCATATAAATTTAGCCTGATAGGGTAATATGGTTTGACTAGCACTTGCCTTCTTTTATTCCTTCCTCAGCTTGTTCTGATCACACACACACACACACACACACCCTTTGCTTGTTTTTTATCTCCTGGATTTCAATCACTGTCGACAGCAGTACAATCTGATTTATAGATGCTCTAACTGCCTGCTTCCTATTAATTTATTCAAGCAATATTTATGGAGTATCTTTTATGCCCAGGTACTGTTTGGGGCACTGGTGATTTAGCAGTTGAACAGGATGGTTAAAGTCCCTCATCTGAAAGATGCATCCATTTTAGTGTGTGTTGACGGGAGAGGAGTCAAAATAATAAATATGTAAGTAAATAATATGCAGACTTGGCATATTAACAGCAGGGTATCCAAATTTTAATATTTCTATTTATGAATCACACAGAATCATGTACCTGGGCTTGAAATATATGTGATCACACTGTTTAGGAGGAACCTTAAAGGTGCGTGACATAAATTATTGCTTTCATTTCATTAGAAAGAAATCTGAAACAGAGATGGTGATCATAAATTGTATAAAGTCAAATTGAAGTAGGTAGGGAACTTAGCAGTTACTATTAAGCCAAATCAATATTTAATTTCAATTTAAAGGATATTTTAATCCTCACTAACAGTCAAAAACTTGAGCAAACCCTTTCAATTACCCAACTTCCTAAACTATGTAAAAACCCACCCAGGGATTAAACTCAGGCCGATGGCTTTTTAAGCACCGAGCCCTAACCATTGGACCACCAGGAATTTCCTGGACAGTAGGTTTTTAAAACTCACTTCTCTTGTTAACTGATTCTGTCTTCACACCCTAAGCCACTCCAGGAATATGAGCCGTGGTGGTTCTATTTCACCTGCAAAAGCTTTGTTCTTACATCTTCCTCTCTGCTTAACTTCCTTATTCAAACATTTGGCAGAAAAAGTGGTCTCCCTCTTGGAATTTTGTCTTTTCTCTGCTCCAAGCATTAAGGCCCAGTTAGGACTTAGCCCATTCCCTGCGGTACTGGCCCTTTAATAATTCCTGGAAACACAATTTCTCAAATCAATTCCTTTTGTTTAAGGCAGCTGGAAGCTTGGCCGTGAAGCTAAGATTTTCTTGCAATATCGCATGTACATATTCAGAAAGTGGGTGGGAAGAAAGGGGAGATCAACATCAGAGGTCTTGTGATGGTTATGTGTAAACACATATTATATTTCCAGAAAAAAATATTGTTTAGCATTTAGTTTGTTTCTCTAGCTATAGATTTTTCTGAGTTGAAACTCTGTTTTCACAATTTCCAAAGTAAAGTTACAGAACATAGGGAGAGTAGCACAGCACCTAAACACACACATCTAGGGGAAGGCAAAAGCAGACACACACACACCCTGATCTGGTCAGAATCTCAGCAGGCCATTTCTAGTATTCTCTACCATTTTTACACATTGTTTGAAAAGTAAATTACAAGAAAATCTGGGCTAAATGTTACTGAATTAATACCAGGTGAGGGTTTTTTATACATTCCTAAAAAGACAACATTTTTCAGATAAAGCTCTGAATCTCCTTTGTTTGTTTCTCAAGAGAAAAATATGCCATTTGCCAAATTCCACTATACACACACATAGGTTTATTTACCACATTGTTCTACTAAATGTCTAAGATGGTATATAACAGCTACATCAAATAAAAAGACATGGCAGAAAGTAGAAGATGAAAGAGGGAAAGCAACAAACAAAACATCAGTCAAGGGACACGTGAAGTAGGGACAGGGAGGAAGCTCAGACAGAAATATCCACCAGCATCCTCTTCACTAAAGGTGGACACAAAAATGGTGCCACTTTCCCTGGTGGTTCAGATGGTAAAGAATCAGCCTGCAATGCGGGAGACCTGGGTTCGATCCCTGCATCTACAAGATCCCCTTGACAAGGGAATGGCAACCCACTCCAGTATTCTTGTCTAGAGAGTCCCAAGGACAGAGGAGCCTTGTGGGCTACAGTCCACATGGTGGCAAAGAGTTGGACACGACTGAATTACTAACACTTACAGTCCTCCATAAAGAGAATGCTTCTCTTATACTATTGATAGTTAAGCAAAAACAAAGCAAGAGAACAATCATTAGTAGTGAAAATGGATTTTTTTTTTCTGGGACTCATTGTAAGTGATTTAATATAACACAGAACTCCTTCTCAGCATCTTTACAGTAGATGCAATGATAGATCAGCTAGTTATTTCTTGAAATGCCTGAAAAGTAGGACAATATATCACTTGTACAGCTGTGTAGGAGCCCAGAATTGGGAAGGGGCAGGAAGGAGTAGCCTCATCCTTTCACAGGCATTAGGAACAACTGAATAGCTCATAATGTGCAGATACCCACCCCTTACCTACCCAAGACATTCTTTCTCAAGAATTCTCAGAGAGAACCTTGAAATGTGCATTTTCAACATGCATTCCAAGTCATTCCCATGAGGGTCACATTTAAGATCACCTAAGTGATGGTTTCAAATTTTTAAATATTAGGTAGATGATACTTTCATGATGAATGCACTGCTAAAGATACATGTAAGATAAGCTTCATAAATACCCAAGCTCTGTCTCTCAACTTGGAAAAAAAAAAAAAAAGCATTTCAGAATGCAAATTAATGAGTGATTTTGGAGGGATAACCCTACATCTGATCTAATTATTTGTTTTAAATAAATCATTTGAAAATTTCACTCTTAACTCTCATTACTAATAAATAGCTTTACAACACCCTTATGGCAGAAAGTGAAGAAGAAAGAGCCTCTTGATGAA
>NW_011494677.1:4562910-4574215 GCF_000754665.1 Bison bison bison | reverse complement strand
TTAAAAAGCAGAGACATTACTTTGCAGCAAATGTCCATCTAGTCAAGGCTGTGGTTTTCCCAGTGGTCATGTATGGATGTGAGAGTTGGACTCTAAAGAAAGCTGAGCACTGAAAAATTGATGCTTTTGAACTGTGATGTTGGAGAAGACTCTTGGGAGTCCCCTGAACTGCAAGGAGATCCAACCAGTCCATCCTAAAGGAAATCAGTCCTGGGTTTTCATTGGAAGGACTGATGTTGAAGCTGAAACTCCAATACTTTGGCCACCTGATGTGAAGAGCTGACTCATTTGAAAAGACCCTGATGCTGGGAAAGATTGAAGGTGAGAGGAGACGGGGACGACAGAGGATGATATGGTTGGATGACATCACCAAATAAATGGGCATGAGTTTGAGTAAACTCTGGAAGTTGGTGATGGACAGGGAGGCCTGGTGTGCTGCAGTCCATGGGGTTGCAAAGAGTCGGACATGACTGAGAGACTGAACTGAAATGAACTGAATATATTCCACAACTGACAGCAACATACTGCTATGCCGCAATATATAAATTACCTGGAGAGGAATGTGTGGACTGGTATCCTTCAGACAATGCTTGACAAATATTATTTCTTTCGGCTTTTAAAAATAGTATTGGGTGAGTTTAAGACTGAACTATCTGGCAGATACCTAGAGTGTAGCTGTGTGTGTGTGTGTGTGTGTGTGCCTGTTCAGTCATTCAGTCATGTCCAACTCTTTGAAATTTCATGGACTGTATCCACCAGGTTCCTCTGTCCATTGACTTTCCAGGCAACAATACTGGAGAGGGTTTCCATTTCCTTCTCCAGAGGATCTTCTCAACCCAGGGATTGAACATACATCTCTCGCGTCCCCTGCATTGGCAAGCAGATTCTTAACCATTCAGCCACCTGTACTACAATTAAATCTAAGCCATATGTTTTAACAGCAGCCAAGCTGGGTGTAAGATTTTTATGTTTAGAAAATTGTGGGATTTACTAGGATGCCCTGGGAGAGAGGGCTTTCCACTTCCGCTTGTCAAGTCCAAGTTCTCCTTAGAATGTATTTTCAATCTGCATACATAAAAAAATTTAACCAAAGGTGTGACTCAAGCACAAAAGAACAATATCTGGAAGTCATTCAAAGAACAGTTCGGTTTGAGAAATGGTCTTTTCTGGTGTCCCTTACAAGGGAAATTGTGGTAGCAGTGGTAATATAGCTTGTTTCAGACCCTTTGGTTCCCTAAGGGTTGCCTCTGTACCAGAGCATCAGCATCTGCTGGAAACTTGTTTCAAATTCACATTCTCAGACCCAGCCTAGATCTATTGAATCAGAATCCCTGAGGATGGATTCTCATTGGGCTTTCCTGGTGATTCTCATGCATGTTAAACTTTGCAAACCAGGCTGTCTAGCTTACTCAAATTTTAGAGACCAGGGAACAATCTACCTGAAACAATAACTTTAGCTTTGGAAAATTGATTTGTACTTCTTCTTTCTGGTAACAGGAAAACTTTAGAACTGTATATGTATATATATACAGTTGACTCTAATTATGCTAATTGTTTCTACTTGATTTATTTCAAACTGTGCTTTTAGGCTTCCTAGTGGCTCAGACCGGAGAAGGCAATGGCAACCCACTCCAGCACTCTTGCCTGGAAAATCCCATGGACGGAGGAGCCTGGTGGGCTGCAGTCCATAGGGTCGCTGAGAGTCGGACACGACTGAACGACTTCACTTTCACTTTTCATTTTCATGCATTGGAGAAGGAAATGGCAACCCATCCAGTGTTCTTGCCTGGAGAATCCCATGGACGGGGGAGCCTGGTGGGCTGCCATCTATGGGGTCGCACAGAGTCAGACACAACTGAAGTGACTTAGCAGCGGCAGCAGCAGTGGCTCAGACAGTAAAGAATCTGCCTATAATGCAGGAGACCCAGGTTCAATCACTGGGTCTGAAAGATCCTTGGGAGAGGGGGATGGCTACCCCATTCCAGTATTATTTTTATGTACTTTTCTTATTCTTTATTTACTGGTTGCAAAGTGGTGGCTGTTGGGAAGAACTAACTTTAGGGGTCAGTGCAGCAATTTAAGAAATAGATTTTAACATTTTCATTAATATTAATTTGAAAATGTCTTACCCAATTCCTTGCAGGTTTCCATAGCCCATTTTTTAATTCAGAGGTTTGTCCCTGCCTAGCCCCTAAATGCTTCAAGTTCAAAGAATATTAAAGAGTACTATTTTATTTGAAGAGTACTATTTTTCCCAGCCTTATCTCCTACGCTTATCTCCCATGCTCTTATACTCCTTTATTCTAGTGATTGTTCTTGTATTTTACCAAATGCATCTTGTATGTTCCTACTCTTTTTGTCTTTATTATATTCATCTTTACTAGAATGCACTTTTCATTCCTTTTCACATCCTTCAGAGGCAGCTGAAATTCCATTTCTACCTTGAAGTCTTACCTGACAAACTGAGCCCAGGTACTTTTAAAAACACCATCTAGGTGGCTCAGATGGTAAAGAATCTGCCTGCAACGTGGGAGACCTGGGTTCAATCCCTGGGTTGGGAAAATCCTCTGGCAGAGGGCATGGCAACCCACTCCAGTATTCTTGCCTGGAGAATCCCCATGGACAGAGGGGCCTGGTGGATGATGGTCCATGGGGTCACAGAGTTGGACACAATTGAGTGACTAACCACAGCACACATTATCAGGAAATGCCACTGCACAGATATCAATTTGATGGAAGCTTTGCTGCTGCTGCTAAGTCGCTTCAGTCGTGTCCGACTCTGTGCGACCCCATAGATGGCAGCCCACGAGGCTCCCGTCCCTGGGATTCTTGAAGCAAGAACACTGGAGTGGGTTGCCATTTCCTTCTCCAATGCATGAAAGTGAAAAGTGAAAGTAAAGTCGCTCAGTTGTGTCTGACTCTTAGCGACCCCATGGACTGCAGCCTGCCAGGCTCCTCTGCCCATGGGATTTTCCAGGCAAGAGTACTGGAGTGGGGTGCCAGTTTAAGCTCCTTCAAATGCAGGAGCTGTATCTTCTACTTGTATTTACATGGTTCAGTGGAGTGTCTCATACACAGTTGGTGCTACAAACATTTTTGATTAATTTTCTTATTAACACAACCTATTAGAGATTAAAAACCTCAGTGCATATTAGGTACCAACTGCCTCTTTTTTATATATTATTTTATTTTTTAATCACTTCTTTTTACATTAGTTAGGGTATTGACTTTGTGTATACATGTGTGTGTATACACTAAGTTGCTTCAGTTGTATCTGACTCTTTGAGACCCCATGGACTGCAGCCCGCCATCCTGGGCTTTTCTAGGATAGAATGGGTTGCCATTTCCTCCTTCAGGGTCTTCCTAACCCAAGTACTGAACCCAGGTCTCCTGCATTTGATGCAGATTCTTTACTGTCTGAGCCACCAGGGAAGCCCATACCTATTCATATATACATATCTTATATTTTAGGCCATGTTGTATGGCAAGTGGGATCTTAGTTCCCCAACCAAGAATTGAACTCATGCCTGCTGCACTGGAAACTTGGAGTCTTAACCACTGGAGCTCCAGGGAAGTCCCTCTTTAAATTTTAATACTGAATCATCTGACCAACTGGACTGTGATGAGACCACACACATTTTACTAGAGGGATTTCAGTAGCGGGTACTAACTTCTTAGTGAATAATGACATGTATTTTGGTGGGTAATACCATGTATTTTAACTGGTGTGGCCAATATTAATGCTCTCTTTCTGCCTATAAATGACCCAGTTGTAATAAAATCTATTATCTCATAGTCAATACTTCCGTGAATTATTTAACTACTAGTAACACACGTACTGGCCATAGAGGAATTTGTATGGTTCTGTATATGTGAAAATATCCTCTATTTGTACAATACTTTCTCTTTGATAAAATGCTTTCTGTTATCGCATTCTTTAGAAAAACAATATGAGGTATATATTATTATTTCCATTGCGCAGTTATAAGTTCAACAAGTTTGAGTGGTTTGCCCTCCTGTGACCCCCAAAGGTCATTCTCTTTTCTGTCTCACTTGCCTCCTCTGACTTTCCTGAGTTGGTAAAACTTTGGCCTTAGTTCACTGTTAAAGGCTGCTAGCCAGCAAAGCTTTAGCTCCTAAAGCTCAAGCCACATTTCATTCAATTGAAGAGTGTGTTTTTTAATTCCTTGGAATGATTGATTTAAAAAATCATAAATCAAACTCGCTATTCCATTTGGCAGGAAAATTATTAAAAAAAAAAAACTTAGGTAATATGCAAGCTTTGTCAGGGACACTCTCATAAAGGAAGTCCATGAAAACCCCAAGATATCTTTAATTTTTTCACTATAGAAAAGGTCATCTGATGAATATGAGTCTTTGATGATGACTTAGTTGTTGTATGAAAGGCAGAAAAGCAGTGATTTATAGAGTTCACAAAGGATACTCTGGGAAGCGTTAAGCATCCAATGTTCAGAAATCAGCCACCCTGAAAGCTCCCGCACAGGGATTACTAAACTCATTTCACATGTTTGTAACCTAATTAGGTCTTCAGAGAGAGTCTCCTGAGGCCAAAGACTAACAATATGTCAACCCCTAGTACTGCTTTATTCACATTAAAAAAGGGCTTTCAGTCCTTCAGGAATAACAGTTTCATTAAACCAAGCAAATTCCAGGGAAAACCAATCAGGTTGTAAAGAATTTACATCCTTCCTTTTATAAATGATCCTCCTGACTCTCTCTTTTTTAATCTTCCTAAAAGTTGGTTGGTTTTTTAATCTTCTTTAAACTGTCACTCTCCTTCCTTTCTCCCATTTTGCCCAAGTACAGTCATTTTGATATATTTGCAGCAGCCAAGCACCCATTGCCAAAGACGTATGCTCTAAATATTCTCATCAGATTCCATGTAGCTGCAGAACGTGGAGAGACATTTTTCAGTGGTGCTGGGTACTGGCTTGGGGATTCAAAAACACCCCTTGAGGCATGAAATCCTCTGTGTTAAACCTAAAATAGTAATGTTCATCTCAATCATCTAGATGATAGCTGTAGAAATGTCCTATGGGTTAGATTTTTATCACCAACGACACTTCTCTACCCATGCCTGCTTGAGGTTTAAACCTTCTTAATGTGTTTTTCTTTAGCAAGCAACCAGTCTGACTCACCTGCTGTTTCTATGAAATAGAGCAAAAATGTGGCTTGATGAAACTTAATGGCTGATCCTTGTTTAATCTTCTCAATCAAGTTATTCCAGCGGGTGCACCTGGTTTATGTTGTAACTGCTTCTCTGGAGTGGAAAGGAGCGGGTGAATAATATGGCAGAACCAGAGGCCAACTGAAGCCTTAGGCTTGGGTAAGAGAGCTCCTGATGGCTATGGAGGGCCATATGGTGGGAAACAATGGTGGAGAAACCTCTGGCCACAAGATGCCATCCCCACACTGGTTCAAGTTGGCCGATTGCCCATAAGGCTCTCAGGAAGAAGCAAAACAAAGTCAAAGAGCGTAAATCCAATAGATTTTATAAAACAGCGGAGTTGTTAACAATTACCGGCAGGACCAAATACTGTTCAAGTTACATATTTGTGTGTATAATTCCTCCTAATGGCACCAAGTTCAATGTCATATGAAGTATATCCTAGAGGGAATCCTGTGAGACTAGGCATTTTTAATGGCTGAATAATCCTTATGATCATCATGGTGACCTATAACGCTAAACCCTTTCTTTTTCTTGTGCCTTCATAAATACAGTTTTTTGAGGCTTTTTCACCTTTAATATGTCAGTTATTTTACAGCCACACTTAATAAAAGAACTTGGTACTTTCTACAAGGCATGGCTTGAGGCTGATTTTTTGATACCCCTGTAATCATAAATGAAGCGTTGCCTGTGGTCCAGATGACATATAAAATGGGGGACACAAAAATTTTATTCTGTTAGACCTCAGGGTTGCCTCTTTATCACTTTGGTATTTCCTTTGTTTATTCTCAAGGATGCTTTAGGTATATGAATAACATCTACTGGTCAAATGCAACTTGTTTATCAAAACACCCATGTAGTTGAGTTTCATGAAATGTGTGCTGTTTTCTCATCAAAACCATGGTCTTGTCATGAGAACCTTCATAAATCATACTCCAAGAACAGCTCCTTAACTGCCTACTGTTTTCTTTTCAAATACCTGTTGTTAATCTTCCTGACAGTTCTGACAGTCGTGTGCCTGCAGCTTTGAATTCCACATGTTGTAAGCAACTTAAAACTTCAAGCCAAAGGAAAAAGAATATACATCCTTGGTAGAGACCCTAGATTCTCCCATGCTGTGTTGCCATGGGCAGGCTAAGTTCAAAGAGAAGGTTTTTCTCAGGGTCTAAAATTTGTTTGTCAGCCACAGGAAATCATGATACTGATCATTTTCATCACCAATGATAATAATAGCAGAATCTGCCATTTTTAAAGGATCAGACATTTTTACATGTATTTATTGTGACACTTCAGAGAAGGCAATGGCACCCCACTCCAGTACTCTTGCCTGGAAAATCCCATGGACAGAGGAGCCTGGTGGGCTGCAGTCCATGGGGTCGCTAAGGGTCAGACAAGACTGAGTGACTTCACTTTCACTTTTCCCTTTCATGCATTAGAGAAGGAAATGGCAACCCACTCCAGTGTTCTTGCTTGGAGAGTCCCAGGGACAGAGGAGCCTGGTAGGAGGCTGTCTATGGCGTCGCACCGAGTCGGACATGACTGAAGCACCGTAGCATTGTGACACTTAGAATAGTTATATATAAGGTGACTCATTATCTAAGGTGTAACAGATGATGGACCTTATATCCAAGATGTCGGGATGCCCTCCAGGTAGAGCGAGGGAGTGGAAGAACCAGAAGTCAAGCCTAGATGTTATTTAAAGCATGTTTTGGGCTTCCCTGGTGGCCCAGTGGTTGAGAATCCACCTGCCAGTACAGGGGACGTGGGTTCAGTCGTTGGTCTGGGAAGATCCCACGTGCCTGCAGAGCAACTAAGTCCGTGTCCCACAACTACTGAGTGCACACGCCACAAATACTGAAGCCCACTCTCCCTAGAGTCCGTGCTCCCCAACAAGAGAAGACACCTCAGTGAGAAACCCACCCAGTGCAACCAGAGAGTAGCCTCCACTCTGCAACTAGAGAAAGCCTGAGAGGAGCAATGAAGACCCAGCACAGGCAAAAATAAATCCTTTTTAAAGAAAAAAGGCTTGTCTTACTTCCATTTTGCTAAGCTGACCTTCATCCAATCTGCCCTTTCTAACTTACAAGGACATATAACCTTTATTTCACTCTCATTACTTAAGGGAGCCAGTCCGGATTGTAATACCAAGCGGAACAGTTCTCCAGAGGCCAGAGATTAAGATGGACTTAATCACAACGTTGGCACCTGCTTGTCACCATAGACTCTGTCCCCACTCCTCATACAAGGACATTGTCAGAGGTAAATTCTGAGTTCTGGGTGTGGCAGGTGGAACTTCTTCAAACCTAAGGCTTGGGGCAAGCTCCCTGTGTCCTCAGTCACTCCTGATGACATGCACAAAAGGAGGATAATCCCAGCCTTCACCTAGAGCCACAGTGGACGAGTCCCCATGGAGCATCAAGTTCTGGGCGAGCTGTCCTGGGTACCATCTTGGCTGAGCCATGCCAGTGTATGTTACATTTTAACTTCACCTACATTTGGAAAATGGGGCTTCTCTAGGTGGCTCAGCAGTAAAGAACCCACCTGCCAAAGAAAAGAGATGCAGGTTCCATCTCTGGGTTGGGAATGCCCCCTGGAGAAGGAAACACAACCCACTCCAATATTCTTGCCTGGGAAATCCCATGGACAGAGGAGCCTGGTGGGCTACAGTCCATAGGCTCACAGAGTCAGACACAACTTAGCAACTGAGCATGCATGCATGCATATTTGGAAACTAGGGTATTTTAACACTTTCACATACTTAGCTTGACTGAGAATCTTCCTCCCCATAAGCCATCCAAGCTTTCAAAGAAGTATTGGAAAGCAGGGCTATCATGGGCATGACAATGGGCTTAAACATAGGTGTGTGGGATATAAAAATTATAAAGGACATTTGTACATTTATAGCTTCCTCATTTTATAAGAGAACTCAATCCCCCAAACAATGACAAATATATGATAAAGCCCTTGGCAAGGACAAAGGCCTTAGCTGGCCTTCAAGGCCCTTTGGAGTCTTGGCTGACTTTCTGTCTACCCCTCCCCTTACAGTGCTTCAGACTCACCGTATTTCCTGAGCACACCTCACATGTACTTGGCTGCCCAATAACACTCTTTCCCCAGAGAGCTGCTGGTGCTCTCATTTTATCCAGTTCTTAAATCAAATACTCTTCCTTTGAGATGCCATCTTGGGCCAGCCTCTCAAAAATAGCATCCTCGCACTTCTCTGCCCCTGTGATGTTATGATTTAAGGAAATGAATATTTAGCTTTAATCCATGCTTCCTGGTTCACAGCTCTTCACACCCTTGGCTTGTCCTGAGCCATAAAAGTAGTGGGAGCATCTTTTCTTACAATATTTTGTTTCTTGTCCTCAGTTCCCGAAATCATTTCAGAGCCATAAAAGGTAAAATCAGTGTCATTGTATTCATAACAAGTCTCTTTCTACCACAGCTGAGTTTTGTTAATCAGGTGACTTTCAGAACTCTCCTGAAAATGGCAGAGCAGGACTGGTCACATGGGAACCATCCATGAAAAGAGAGTTGGAACTTTCAATCCAGCATTCACAGTGCTTGGCATATAGAAAGAACTCAATACATGTTAACTTCATTGAAGATACGAATAGCAACCGTGTCATACTAAGTGAAGTAGGATAGACAAAGACAAATATGTGATACCACTTATATGTGGAATCTAAAAAATAATACAAATGAGCATATTTACAAAACAGAAAACAGACTCATAGAGAACAAGCTTATGGTCACTAAGGGGAAAGCAGAAGGGAGGAATAAATTAGGAATATGAGATGAACAAAAACTACTGCATATAAAACAGATAAACAACAAGAATTTGCTGTGGAGCTGTTGTTATTTTAGTCTCTAAGTTGTGTCTACACTGTAGCCCATCAGGCTCCTCTGTCCCTGGGATTTTCCAGGCAAGAATACTGGAGTGGGTTGCTATTTCCTTCTTCAGGGGATCTTCCTGACCAGGACTCAAACTTGTGTCTCCTGGATTGGCAGGCAGATTCTTTACCACTGAGCCATCTCAGGGAAGTCCTTTACTAAATACAGGGAACTATATCCAATATCTTATAATAACCTATATTGGAAAAGAATCTGAAAAAAAATATATATATATAAAACTGAATCACTTTGCTGTATACCCGAAACTAATAAAATATTATAAATCAACAATACTTCAATAAAAATAAATAAATAACCATGTTAGCTCAGTCTATTTGCCAAGTCCTGTGAATGCCAAGGATGTTGCTGTGGTGATGGAGGTGGTCTAGGCTTCTCAGTCCCCAGCCTAGATCTTTTCTACCATGCCATGTTTTCTCCAGCACAGCTGAGGTAACTTTGCTCTGGTTCCTTGAGTGTGCAGTGAGTCTCATGTCTTTCCAGAATCTTACACATCCAACAAGTTTCATAAAGAGAAGCTTAGGACCTTTCCATTGGTGGGAGAGACTTGAGCTCGGTGCTGACCTCCTCCCTTTTCTCAGAGTCCCTCTAAATGATGTTGGTCCGCAGAAAAGGCAGAAGGTATCAGGGATGTACATCCTAAAAGAGGATGCAGTAGGGTTTCAAGAATGAGCCAAAAGGGCGTGATTTTTTTTTTAACCCTTCTTAATATATATTCTTTAAAAAATGCTGGTCCATGATAAGCTGTTGTTTCTGGAATGAATGAGTAAATGAAAAGAGCAATCTAGATGTATTATTTACATATGTGTGTCAGAGAGTACCAGGACATAAGGAAAAAGCAGAGATGGATAAAAATGGTTCTCTCTGGGAGCAGGACTCGGAAGGAGGAAAGATAGTAGCAGTGGATGGTTGATTTTTCATTAGGTGAATCTTCATTATGGTTTCATTTTTCAAACTGTATTCATATATTACTTTGCACAAAACCCCCAAGATTGTTATAAAAATGTTTAGGAAGAGACATTTGATCAGTGATACATCTGTGAGCTCCTTCCATTCTGTGAACTTATTGCCTATACTGATCCCAGTAGCAAGTCCTGAGCCTCAGATACACATATTATCTGATAGAATCTCCTTATATTTGATAACCACCATCCTGGGGGTGAGGAAGAGATGTTCTGTGGATCAAACTGCAGGAGGTCAAAGAACAGTACATGTCCTGGTTGATTTAATTGGGGAAATGGACAATTTTCACTCCCCCCCCCCCTCATTGAGTGGCTTGTAGGATCTTAGTTCCCCAATCAGGATGGAACCCACACCCTCAGCAGTGAAAGCTGCTAACTACTGGCCTGCCTGAGAAGTCCCAAAATGGACTATTTTCAAGCAAGGATAATTACAATGAAATTAGGCGAGAGAAAAAGAGATTGTTCACCTGGGGTAATGCCCAAACATTTTATAACTATTTGTGGACTTAAGGAATCAATGAGCCAAACCAGCTTTTATAAACATTTCCCTTTTGTGATGTCAGAAAAATCTCAGTGTATGTCAAAGAATTTTCTAGAAGTGCCTGTACATCTTTTTGATTAAATTGGATCAACAGATCAACTGGCATAATGGGAGGTTTATTGACTCGGATCGATACAGAGTAATGATTATATCTACATTATATTTGAGAGCTAGCTGAAGGCTATTGACTAGCAAGCTCTGTTTTTTGATTTGTGTAGGTGGTGAGAGCTGGGAGGGAGGGGGTGTAATAGCAGTCATCACATGTCCAAGCTGTGTTCGGGCTGGCAGACTGATTGGGAAGCCACAGAGGGCACAGGGGGCAGGCGGTGTCACAGTGACCTATGTGGGAAAAGAATTTGTGGAAGATTAGGGACAGGAATCTGTATAACTAAATCACCTTTCTGTATACCTGGAACTAACACGTTGTTCATCAACTGTACTCGAATAGAAAATAAAATTAGGGAGTTTGGGATGTACATGTACACACTGCTTTATTTAAAATGGATTCCCACCAAGAGCCTACTGTATAGCACAGGAATCTGCTCAAAGTTATGTGGCAGCCTGAATGAGGGGATTTCCGGGGAGAATGGATACATGTATATGTATGGCTGAGTCCCTTTGCAGTTCATCTGAAACTATGACAACATTGCTAATTGGCCATACTCTAATACAAAATAAAAAGTTAAAAAAAATAAAGTAAAA
>NW_011494677.1:4547290-4562810 GCF_000754665.1 Bison bison bison | reverse complement strand
CTGCTTTATCCCCTCTACCCCCAGAAACCCATCTTGGCCACGGGCTACGGCTCTGGTCATTCTCTATGTAGAATTTGAAAATACTAAACACTCTCCCTACCCTACTTATCCGGTCATCAGGGAGCCTCTGCTTCAGAGGGTGAGGGAGGGTCAAGACATGCATATTCAAATTTTTCTGTTTTCATTGAATCTTGCCTGATTAATATCTCTCAGAAACCTATGATTATCATCATTTCGCTTACAAAATGCAAATACACTCTGTGTTCCCTGCAAACATTTTGGGATAAACACAACCAAACTGCCAGAAGGTTTTATTTCCCCAAAGCGCCCTTTGCATGTAAAATATGGCTCTCTCCCAGTTCCATTTGTTAAGCTCTCCTTCTCCTTCTAACCTATAATCTGTCTTCACCGGAAACAGGAACCTGATGGGTTTTACGGGCTGAAACAATGGGAATAGCATCCCTTCATTGTCTCCTCCCCTGTCCCAGCCTGTGAAGTGCCCACTGACATAAACTGGCAGTCCAATAAAAATGAAAATCCTATTCAATATTCCATTCACTCTTGTACATATGCAGTATTGGCATTTTGCATGTTAATATCTGACAGTGTTTTTTAATTTGTTCTAAACTGCCAGCTCATTTGCATCATCTCTCTGTGATCTCCCACCTGTGCAGCAATTTGCAGGGAAAACATTGCCATTTATGTACCTACTGAAACTTGACTCAGTAACAGAACCTGATCCAGGGAGACCTCATCTTGTTTTCTAAACATTCTCCACTTGCGCTTTGAACTAGGTTCTTAATACGCATACCCACAGCCCCAGTCATTGTTTCTTAAAACCAAGTGAAGCTTTTAGATGCTCACACTTTTGGACTAAGCTGAACAGCTTGATCAGAGAAGGCAATGGCACCCCACTCCAGTACTCTGGCCTGGAGAATCCCATGGACGGAGGAGCCTGGAAGGCTGCAGTCCATCGGGTTGCTGAGGGTCGGACACAACTGAGCGACTTCACTTTCACTTATCACTTTCATACATTGGAGAAGGAAATGGCAACCCACTCCAGTGTTCTTGCCTGGAGAATCCCAGGGATGGGGGAGCCTGGTGGGCTGCTGTCTATAAGGTTGCACAGAGTCAGACATGACTGAAGCGACTTAGCAGCAGCAGCAGTAGAACAGCTTGATGGCATCCACATGGTAGTATATTGGGTTTTGTGCTGTCAGGACCACAGGATCTCAATGCCTATGCAGCTTGGACTGGATGATGGGACAAGAGGAGTTACAGAAATTGCAAAACAAGTACATGTCAACAGTTTTTTCTTTTTTAATTAATTAATTTGGCTGTGCTGGTGTTAGTTGTGGCACATAGGATCTTCAATCTTATGGCACGCGGGATCTTTTTTTTTTTTATTGGAGGATAATTACTTTATAATGTTGTGTTGGTTTCTTCCGTATGACAATGCAAATCAGCAATAATTGTGTGTATTCCCCTCCCTGTTTGGCCTCCCTTCCCCTCCCATCTCACCCCTCTAGATTGTCACAGAGTGCCAGGTTGACCTCCCTGTATCACAGAGCAGCTTCCCACTAGCTGTCTATTTTACACATGATAGTGTATATATGTCAATGCTATGGAATCTAGAAAAATAGTACTGATGAATCTATTTGCAGGGAAGGAGTGGACCTCCAGGATCTTTAGATGCACCACGTGGAATCTATTTTCCTGATCAGGGATCAAACCTACGCCCCCTACATTGGGAGGGCAGAATCTTAGCCATTGAACCACAAGGAAGTCCTGCATTTCAACAGTTTTAACAACAAGGAGATACCACTGTTAGGCAACCTGGGGAGTTTTTAAAAAAGCTATTTGTTAGTTCTCATAAGCTAAGAACTCATAACCTAGAAAGGAAACAGTGTCCTATTTTATCTTCTGTATTATAAAGTGAACATCTCAAAGGATTGAGCTTTGCCTTATTTTCCCCAGATTGGGGAATCTGGAAGAGGAAGATGCTGAACCTGGAAGAGGAAGATGCTGATTTCAATGAATTGAATTCAGGTACAAAAATCTCTTGTTCAAGATCTGTGTACCAGCAGTAGATAAGCAAAGTATTTGCTAAATCATATTGCTGCTTATTATCTGTCTCTTCCCAATAAAAAGATAAGCTCCATGACAACATGTCTTTTTATCTGTTATTCAGCTAACTGATGGATCTTAAATGTCTAGAACATGGACTGGTACAGTGTAAACACTCAGTGAATACTTTTGAATGACTGTATGGACAATAGTCTCTGCTCCCTTTATGAATCTGAGTAATCATGGAAATCTTCCTGCAAAGTGGTTCCCAATCTTTGAAATTTCATAGGTCAAATGCATTTAGAAAGTGAAAGTCGTTCAGTCATGTCTGACTCTTTGCGACCACTTGGACTATACGGTTCATGGAATTCTCCAGGTCAGAATACTGGAGTGGGTAGGCTTTCCCTTCTCCAGGAGATCTTCCTAACTCAGGGATCTAACCCAGGTCTCCCTCACTGCAGGCAGATTCTTTACCAGCTGAGCCACAGGGGATGCCCAAGAATACTGGGGTAGGTAGCCTATCCCTTCTCCGTGGGATCTTCCCAACCCAGGAATCAAATTGGGGTCTCCTGCATTGCAGGTGGATTCTTTATCAGCTGAGCTGTCAGGGAAGCCCAAAAACAAAAGAGAAAAGGAAAAAATATAGGACTGCTAGAACCAGTGCTGCCATTTTGTAATTGTTAAATATGGACTTTGAAAAATAACAATGAATATCCTTGCTCCTCTGTACTATTCATAACGCTGTCTTTTTTGTGGTTTCTACACAGCTCAGTGGTCCACGATCTACATCTCATAACCCCCAGTTTCTCCAAGCGTGGTCAACAATAGCAACATCAACTGGGAACTTGTAAGAAATGCAGGTTGAAAATCAGGTTGAAAAGATTTTCTTAATAAGAGAAAGGACTTTTCAATGCAAAAGTAAGAAAAAGGGAAATAATCTAAAAGAATTGTTAGCCTTTTCTCAGAAACGACTGATGCAGACTTAAGTCACAAACCAGCATCTGTCTGCTGACAAATTTTCAAGAGCTCTGAGCTTAAAAAACCACAGCTACAAGTGCTTCTGAATTGACATGACTTCTACGAAGATGGGCCAGTCCTAAGGACATGCGGGATTCCAAACTAGACAACTTAAGTGATTACAGAAGCAGCGCCTTAAAGGGAATTTGAAAGATCATCTGGTCCAATCACTCAGGCCAGTGAAACTCTAAACTTGCAATTTTGTTGCATGGCTCCCAGCTGATTTGATCCCTCTTGAGTGTCCTGATGCTTTCAGTGCTTCAAGGAAGTGCTCACCAGCCAGCTGGCCCTGTGGACACTTCCCATCATCTCCATCCCATGCCCCACCTAAGCCTGACAAAGACAGAACAGAAATCAGAGAACAGCTTCTGGTTGCTTCTCTCTCATTTTTGACGTTTTCAACAAATATTTGTTTCCTCAACTTCTTTAGATAATAATGAAAATAATCTGGTAGTAATTTATGAGCATAAAATACTGTCAGCCAAGTGAGGAGGATTTGCATCTGTAAATACGTATCTTTGTATATAAAGATGGGCTTCCCTGGTAGTTCAGTTGGTAAAGAATCTGCCTGCAATGTAGGAGACCCCAGTTTGATCCCTGGGTTCGGAAGATCCCCTGAAGGAGGGCATGGCAAACCACTCCAGTTATTCTTGCCTGGAGAATCCCCAAGGAGAGAGGAGCCAGGTGGGCTACAGTCCATGGGATTGCAAAGAGTCAGACAGGACTAAGTGACTAAGCACAGGACACATATATAAAGATACATGCACAGGGACTTCCCTGGTGGTCGTAGCCAAGACTCCAGGTTATCAATGTGGAAGGCCTGAGTTTGATCCCTGGTCAGGGAATTATATTGCACATGCCACAACTGAAAAGAAAAAAAGACCCCCACCTACCAAGACTAAGACCCCACAGAGCCAAATAAATTAAAAAAAAAGATGACATTCGCATAGTGGCATGGTGGCAAAGAAACCTCCTGCCAATGCAGGAGACTCAAGAGACACAAGTTTGATCCCTGGATTGGAAAGATCACCTGGAGGAGGAAATGACAACCCGCTGCAGTATTCTTGCCCGGAAAATTCCATGGACAGAAGGAGCCTGGTGGGCTACAGTCCATGGGGTCACAAAGAGTTGGATATGACTGAGCACATGCCTTGCTTCATTTACCTCTATATGGATTACCTTATGAGCCACTTCAGCTACTGGCCTTCGACATCCCCTGAAAGGAGTTCAGGGTGGAGTAGTTTACAGTGTCCCTCATATAATCTGAAATTCCCAGGTGGCTTAGATGGTAAAGAATCTGCCTGCAATGCAGGAGACCTGGGTTTGATTCCCAGATCGGGAAGATCCCCTGGAGAAGGGAATGGGAACCCACTCCAGTATTCTTGCCTGGAGAATGCCATGGACAGAGGAGCCTGATGGGTTACAGTCCACGGGGTCACAAAGAGTCAGATACGACTGAGTGACTTTCACTTACTCACTCACACATATAACCTTGCTTCATATTTACAACGCCAAGTACTAGGCTTATTTAAAAAATCTTTTGGTGGATGTTTTAAGAATGTTGATTTTTTTAAAGTAGGGAATATAAAGGACAGAGGGGCAGATTTACCAGTCAACAGAATACAACAAAGAAACCTCAGTTTTGCCTAGTAGGCTTCTATTGTCAACAATCCAGAGCATAACCAAGTCCAATCTCTGCAGTACTGATTGCTATAAAGAATTATTTCTTGTAACCAGATCACCAAACATTTTATTTATTAATGTAGGTGACTACTAAGGCATAGAAACAGCTTTCTTGAAACAGATACAGCAGTTATAATTCCAACATGGAAAATTCTATTTTGTGAAATTTCATTTCTATTTAAATCTTATTATTCTGGGGGAAAAAAGATCTCTGAATTGACTGGAAGTCTCTAAAGACACCTGCTTTCAAATAGACTTAAAAATAGTTTTATTTTTCATTGGGATTTTTCATGTAGCAGATGTGAAGGTGAAAGGTCACTCATTCATTGTTTAATTTCAAAATGGAGCCAAAACAAATTACAGCCACAGTAAATTTGCCCACCTAATCTTACATGAAACGTACAAGCATTCAAATACTCTTATGGATTAGGGCAGCTTACTGCTGCTTGATGTTTGACTGAAATTTCCTTGAAGACACTGATGGAAAGTGAACTTGATCTTATAATAAAGAAATACCTAGAAAGTTTACTTCCTTTCTGCCTCTTCTTTTTTTATCCCTCATGCAGTATCCAAATCCATGTAAACCACTAGACTTCTAAAAACAAAATGTCCAAACATATTTTTTGCTTTCCCACAATTATTTGTCTTCCTAATTAATTCCACAGTCTGAAATAAATTATTGACTTACCAGACTTTCTTGTTTTCTGTGACAGCTTCAGCAGTAAACAGGCCATTAACAATTCATAATGAGAGGACATGTTTGTTTCTTTTCCCTGTGCTAATTTGGTACCCCATTAGAGACTGTCTCTGACTCTTCCCTTTGCTGTCGACTCCTTGTGGGAAAAGGTGACAGACCGCTGGGCCCTATATCTTTGAATAGAGACTTTTCAAAGGAAAAATAAAACTCTTTTGCCATATCCAACTCCTTATGCAGAGACAATTCGTGAAACTTCTCTTTTGTCCTTTTCTTATCCATTTTTTAAAAGTACTTTGTAGAGGAACTGCAGCATTCTGTATGCGGACTGAGTCATTCTTGACCTGTGCTCTTTATCCATACTCATTGACTGCTCCCAGACAAGGTTGAAACTGATTTTCTATGAGTCTATGCCAGAAAAGAGATCTGAATATTCTTCCTGAAAGATGCCTTGAAAAATGGGTGGGTTTTTACAGAGGACAGTATCTTTATTGGAGAAAGAATATAGGCGAAGAAAAATTCAAGAAAAACCCTGATATGATGGCAAGTAGTAGGGAGTAAAATACTATGCTATTGGATATTTTTTCAGTTTGAAGCTTAGGGATAGAAGAGATTGGTAGATAAGATACCTGATTTAAGGAGGGAAGAAAATGCCTTGTTGGAGGAGGGTGTTGAAAGAATGTAACTTCTGGTTGACCTGAGATATGGACCCAGGCAGGCAGAGACTCTTCCCTCTCTCCCCTGTCTTTAGAATGTATCTTCTGCCCAGTATTCCTGCCCTAGCAGTCATTTCAAGGACACAACCTTGAAAGGGCAACTCATTACTGAGACAACCTGGATGAGATAACATGACTTGATCCCATTAAGGCTGCTATATAGACTGGGAAGGTTCTGACAGGTACAGAGGTCTACTTCTTACAGCCATTCATGATAAGCCTGTATATACGTTCCCTTTATTATTAAGCCTGCCTGGAGTGGTCTGCTTCTTTCTACTGTCTCTTTCTGTCCTCCTTGTATTCGGGTCGGTTTTAGATTTCACCTGGAATTCCTGAGGTTTTAAATCATTCCTTTTAAAGTTTGGAACTGAATCATAGGGGATAGGCAACCATTCTTGGATCAAGTGCATAAAAGTAATCATTATCTTGCTTCCCAGGTGGGTCAGTAGTAAAGAATCTGCCTGCCAATGCAGGACATGCAGGAGATGTAGATTCAATCCCTGGGTTGGGAAGATCCCCTGCGGAATGGCAACCCACTCCAGTTTTCTTGCCTGGAAAATCCTATGGACAGATGGGTTGCAAAGAGTTGGACATGACAGGGCAACTGGAGCATTCATGCACATCCTTCATCTCACATGGTCTGGGAATTGCTATGTGAGTCTTGATTCAGAAAAAGGAAAGACAAAATGATAAAAAAAAAAAAATAGGATAATATTGCTCAAACTTTAATGTAAGGAATGTGGTAGAATCAAGAGTAAAAAGAAAGTACATTGACTAGAGAAGGTGCTTTGGAATGAGACTTGTATTCAAACTTAGCTTTGGGTCTCAGTGTCTTCATCTATAAAATTGGGAAAGAAATTTGTACTTCACTAAATGAGAAAATGTAACTTAATGTTGAGATTGGCATATAGAAAAGGATTTAATAAGTTGTAAATAAAATATTTACTAAATACTATTATTGAATTAAATACTTACTAATAATTTTATCTTATCAAGTATATTTCTTTTATTTATTATTATTTATTTCCTACTGTATTTAAAGAATCTCAGAAGTTTGGTTATTGAACCTTTGGTTTAACAGAGGATGATGATTCCATGATAATACATTAAAACTTTAGTAGGGAATTTCAAAGAAAAGTCCATCAGTAGAGCAAGAGAGTACACTGTATTTTCCTTAAGTGTCTTTTTGTTGTATTTTCTTTAAGGACATAAAAAGCATATTTTCTCAGCTACACCAGCATGTGAAACTGAAAAAATGTACACCCTCCTTATCAGAAGACCATTTGTTTAGTCCCAGGGGTAGGTGGCCCCAAATCTTCTTTCCTCTTTGCACCCACACTCTTTGCAATGTGACTTTGTATTTCCTTCTACCAGGAGGCAGAGTTTTCCCTACCTGTGAGTCTGAATTTGGCCACGTGACTTTCTTGACCAATGGAATGTTAGCAACAGCAGTGCCAACACGGGCTTGAAAAAGCACTTGCACATTTCCTCTTCCGCTTTTGCTCTCCTCCGTTAGCCAGCGGGATGGATGTTCAGTTCAGCGTGTTGGAGGATGAGTCACAGGGAGCCAGCCTAAGTTATCCAACATCCTAAATGAGGTCCTCCTAGGCCAGTTTGCTGACCTCCAGGAAAATTCCAAACACGGGGAAACCCAGTGGACCCACATGCCATTGGAACAACTAAACCTAAGTGCTACAACTGGAGAATCCGTGTGCCACATTGAAAGATCCCTCATGCCACAGGTAAGACCCAATGCAGCCAGATAAATTAAATAAATAAATAAGCATTTTCAAAAAGTAAATAAATAAACCATGGACACTCAGGATTAGTTTGAGATATATACCTCAGTCCTCAAGCTTTGTTCTCTTCCACCTCTCCTCACCATGACTTTGCCCCCTAACCCTAGTAAAACTCAACTAGAAAATCTTCAGCAAATAATCAGAAAGAATATGATGGTATATCAGGAAAGGAAGGATGGAGAAAAGCAATCATATGCCATTTAATTGGGAAAATTTTCATGAAAACGGCAATGGTGTTAGAGTAATATGTTTTCATATTTGGATCCAATTTTGGGCATTTATTAGATGTGTAATGTTAGAAAATTACAGTTGTTCCTAAGTATAATATCAAGATGATACTTTATACACATATTTTTTGAAGAATCATATAGGAAAGACAACTGGAATGGAATAATGGGGATTCTATGCATAATGGCTTTTTTCACCCCATGGGCACAAGGCATGGCCTATTCTTGAACTATTCTTATCTTAATCTTGACCATAGATCATGTCTCCTTTACTTGATCCCTTCATGAGTGAGAACACAGTGTCTCTTATCTTCTCATCCCTAAGAGTTAGCATAAAACCCAGTAAAATATTCTTAATGTTTATTAAATGAATAAGCCAAATCCCAACTATAAGCAGCAAAATAGACATTGGTCACTTATGTATCAGCTTCATTGCTGTTTTGAAAAGCAAAGTTTGAAAAAGGCTTCCTTACCCTCTTGTACCTGTTGGTGGGTATGTAAATGGATACAACCACTATGGAGAACAGAATGAAGTTAAAAAACTAAAAATAGTTTAAATACTAAAAATAAAACTACTATATGATCCAACAATCCCACTACTGGGCATACAGCCCAAGAAAGCCATAATTCAAAAAGACACATTGCCACCCCTGTGTTCATTGCAGTGCTATTTACAAAAGCCAGGACATGGAAGCAACCCAAGTGTCCACTGACAGATGAATGGATAAAGAAAATGTGGTCATCTACACAATGGAATATTACTTGGCCATAAAAAGGAATGAAATTGGAGCATTTGTAGTGATGTGGATGAACCTAAAGTCTGTCACACAAAATGAGTTAAGTCAGAAAGAGAAAAACAAATATTAATGCACATTAATGTGTATATATATATATATGTGAAATCTAGAAAAATAGTACAGATAAACCAAGGCAGGAATAGAACTGTAGACACAGAGAACAGACTTGTTGACACAGGAAGGGGAAGAAGAGGGTGGGACAAACTGAGAGAGTGGCATTGACATATATATACTCCCATGTGTAAATAGCTGGTAGGAAGTAGCTGTGTAACACAAGGAGATCAGCCCGTTCCTCTGTGATGACCTAGATGCATGGGGTTGGGTGGCGGAGAGGTCCACGAGGGAGGGCGTATATGTATACACATATAGGGGATTCATGGTTGTTGTACAGCAGAAACTAACTCAACATTGTAAAGCAATTATACTCCAATTTAAATAAACAAGTAAAAGAAAAAGTCTTCCTTATTTAGAATCCAACAGTATTCAGTTCAGTTCAGTTCAGTTCCCTGTTTTCTGTCTGGATCACTGGGCCATGACAGAGGTTTATGGAATAAATGTTACTGTAATTACCTTGGAGGTAAAAATAAGGAAGCAAGAAAAGATTGGGCTTGTTTTCATCCTTGTGTTATGTCCACTCTGAGGATGTCTCAATATATATCCATGGGAAATGTGAGCTCCGAGAAGATGAAAAGTTTTAATTGTAAAAGCCCGTGTTGTTAGTGCAGTCAAGAGAGACAGCAATGAGGAACTGCCCAAGATAAGTGAAACATCATGTAAATTGATCTGAAAATTACTGGCAGTTATGCTATCTCCAACGAAATGATTCATGCTGATTTGAGGAAGTATTTCTTGCCTCTATTAACAGCCTTAATGTTAGGAGCAGTGGGAAAGTCATGGAAGCTGAAGAAGCCGGCAGGTCTTACAAATTTTCTGCTCCCAGGAAGGGCATACCTGCTCTGCGCAGATCTTTAAGGGCTTTAGTTTGCCACAGGGAATTAAATTCGGTAGAGCTATAGCCAGGTGCTCTCTTTTCACCCTTCCTTCACTTCTCGGCATCCAGCATGACATGGAATGTCTGGCTGGTGAGCTCAAGTCCTAGAGATAAATGCATGACTTTACATCCATTTATTTTCTTCAATGAAGTCAGTAGCTTATTGGAAGGCTGTATTCATTGGTTGATCTACTCTGCTTTTTACTTATTTATTGGCTTTCTTTATCAATGTTACTTATTTATTTTAAAATTTTTATTGGAATACATGCATGTGTGCTAAGCTGTGGCTGACTCTTTGTGACCCTATGGACTGTCTCCCACAAGGCTCCTCTGTCCGTGGGATTTCCAGGGCAAGAATACTGGAGTGGGTTGCCATTTCCTTCTCCAGGGGATCTTCCTGACCCAGAGATCAAACCCAAATCTCTTATGTCTCCTGCATTGGCAGGCAGGCTCTTTACTACTAGAGCCACGTGGGAAGCCCCTTTATCAACGTTATTTATTTATTTTAAACGTTTTATTGGAGTATACTTAATTTTCAAGTTTGTGTTAGTTTCAGGTGTACAGCAAAGTGAATCAGTTACATACACACACACATACACACAGACACACACATAGCCGTTTTTTTTTTTCAGATTATATCCCCATGTAAGTTATTACAGAATATTGAGTAAAGTTACCTGTGCTCCATAGTCTGAGTCCTTAATGAGTTTGAATGTGATTTTGTGCTTGTGTAACAAAGGTGTCTTTGTGTGTTTTTAACTTCTCTGCAGTAGTGATTATCCACTTAGCATATTCTGCTTTTTTTTTAAAGTAGCTCAGCCTAGGACACCAAACTCAGAGAAAAAGAAGAAGCGAAATGTTTCACTCCCTCCCTTTGCAAAACATCTGCTTAAGATTTACAAAAGACTGAATTATAGTGTTTCACTCCTAGTTCATCACTCACCTTGAATAAATCAACTCTCTCTGAATCTTAGTTTTTCCACCTGTGTATGGGGAATCACATTTACACATGCATCCAGTTGGGCAGAAGTCTGCAAATAGAAAGCAACCAGAAAGCAGAATTTGTAATCTTTTATTTTTATACTGTATTTGATTTATTTTAGGAATTTTGGTAATCATCCTCTTAAATCATTTCTAAAACTGTCAGTAATTTGCTTCGTGGTTGGGCCAGAAGATCGCAAAATTGAATATTCATATCAGTGCAAATCATTTCAGTACTATTCCTCTATAAACCTGGAGGAAATGAACTTTAGTTTAAATTTTCATCAGCACAGATACTAAGTAGCTGCCCTGGCTCATTTGCAGAAGAGCCACCTATTATACTGCATTCCAGTTTATAGTCTGAAATATGTTTAACACCTACTGCAAAATATTTCCTAATGTCCTCCTAAAGGTCTTTTTATATGATTTATAGTAGTTTCCCTAGAAAATCATACAATCAGTTTTAACGTGTATTTATTAAATTTCTGTTCTGTGTCCAGTACTGGGTTTGTAACTGACGATGCTACTAAAGAAACATGAGAAAAATCTCTGCTGACCGGGAGCTCAAAAATCATTTGTGCTGATTTTCTGACTCCAACCAGATTGAATTTTATGGTGTCTGTGTCAGTTGACCTCTTAGGAAACAAAAAGTATACCATGTACTGGAGTAGTTGGAGAAATCTTTGAAGGTGATGGGCTGAGCTGGTAAGTGATGATAGAAACATTTGGAGGGATCACGTAGGTAGATTGCGCAGGCTGCTTAACTCTTGGGAGTATCATTCACATAACAAAGTAAATAACACTCCATAGAGTTGTGCAGTGTCCAAATTGCCAAGGATACAAGAGCATAACTTAATGGGAAGTAGAGGCAGAATAGAGTCTGAGCTGTGGGTTTCTATGAATCACACATATGATATTTCACAGCCATGAGACCTTGTTAAAATTATCTTTTGTAAATCTGCGTTTCCCCACAATTAAAATCAGGTTTGTAAAATAGTTCCTTATGCACATGTGAGGATGGAAAAAGATAAGGATGGTTAAATATTCAGTAGACTCCTGGTAACTGAAGTACATTTTAGTTTTTGCTACTGCTTTTATTTTTAATTAAGAGCTTGGGAGAGCCTGCAGCCTTTTAGCTATTCAAGTTATTCAGGAAACTTCAAATGTGGAGTGAGTGTGCATGTGTGTCTGGGTGGGGGTGAGGGTGGCGTAGCGTCTTTCTCACTGAAGATTTAAAAGGGCAAATCTTTTGTGGACATGGGAGAAATCTTGAAAAGAAAGGCTGCATCTCTATAATCGTATAATCCATTTCCTGCTTTTTTGATAGATTATTCAAAATCTGCTGATAAGAAAATGCCTGGGCTGGCCCTGCTTTGCTGTTTATTTGGAGTGTAAACAGACATTGATATCAGCACTTCACATGTTTATAAGGCTGGATTTTTCCAGGAAGAGTAATGCAGTGAGAGATGATTATTTCTGAAAAAAGAAGTATGGAAGAGCAAGATCTCTTCACCTAGTGTGCTCCTGCCAGAAATGCTCCCACTGATGGGAAGACACACAAATGCCTGACCTTATATCCTTTGTTTGGAAGAAGGAGTGTGTGTGTGTGTGTGCACGCGCACACGCACATAACCATGTGTGTTGGGGAAAGGATTAGGGAGAATAGGGATACAGAGATTTTTATAGATACGTAGAATTTTACAGATTTGATACAAGGATATGTGGCCCTAACTCCTGTTTCCTATTTTCTTAAAAGGAGCTAAACATTTAAATACATAGTTTTACTAGTTTATAAGTGATTTTAGTCAAAAAGTATAGGCATACAATAAAAATCGGGAAAATAGGATTATGGCGTTTTGTTCCTTCTTAACATTATTATTTCATTTCCTCTTGGTCTATTTTCCCTGCATCTTTTTTTTTTTTTTGCAGTGCTTTCACCATAGTGTAAATATTAATTTGCATATTCCTTTCTCACTAATGATATAAGTATTTTTTGTGTTGCTAAATCTTTTTCATTACCACTCATTTTAATCTCCGGAAAGCACTGTTAAGACTGAATATAAACATTTTATGCCATTATCATCCTACTATTGGAGAGCGTAATGGTTTTTTATTATAAATACTATTTTGATGGTCATCTTACTGCATAATTTCTTTCCTACATTCCCACCACCGCTCCCCCGTCCCGCCACCTTTGGAAGGGATTTACCTAATAGAATTACTAGTAAAAGGATATGAAGATTTGCATGGTTAAATGTATTTTGTCAGGGCCTATTTCTTGAGAAGATGTAGATGTGTAGATTTTACCAATGCATCCTTCTAAATTCCCACTTTCCAGTCCCCAGATCTTATCGCCAGTAATGCTTCTAAAAGATGTAGAACATCAGTGCTTATGCAGAAGTCGACTAAATCTCAGTAACCCCTATAGGCAGTGGGATTCCAATAGAGGTCTGAATCATCCTGCTTGTTAAATAAGAGCAAAGTCTAAATTACAGCTAAAGCCAAAAATCTTCTGATCTTTATTTCTCTTGTTTCTGGATGTAGAGGGTAAAAATGTACCTCCTTGGATGAGTCGGGCAGTGGTGGAGTAGCTCAGCACAGATGTGGTGTTAAGGAGGGCGTGGGAATTGCAAACAGCTCGCCTATTTCTAGAGCAGTGGAGAGGCCAGAACTAAACAAGAGCGATGCATGAAAAATGGCTTAAATATTAAGCAGCTACGTCCTGCTATTCTGGTCCGAGTGGGTGAAGAATATGCATAAATAAAAATTAAATACGAGAAAAGGTCTAAAAATAAAATCATACAAAGCTCATGAAGCTGAAACTCTGAATACAAATACAATCCCACGTCTTTGGGTGAAATCCATAACCAGTTTTCGGCAATACCCACCTGACTCGCTCACTGAATTGCAAAATGAGAGAATATAAATCAGAGTTGACAACGAGGTCTTATTTCCCTCTTTAGAGGTTTTAGCTGAATAATAAATCATACAGATCCAGCCTCGTGGACCTCTTAGGATTCAGAACCATTCTCTTTGTTGGAGCCTACAAATAATAATTCCTACTATGCGATACATGTACAAAGCGAACCTCCGTCCCTCACACTGTCACCTCCCGTTCCAATTAAGCAGATCAGTAAGGAGAGAGAAGGTTTACTTACTCTAGTCAGCCAGAACACAATTGGCTACTCATCTGAAAAATCTCCCGATTTCAGTTCTCGCTGCAGGTTGCTATCAAATTATTTTTTAAGATAAACTTTTCTCAGATGTTACATGTAATACATGGGTATCTGCCTGTTAAAAATTCCAGCTCTCTGATATGTAGAGAACACTACATTATAATTTGAGCTAGCCTCCAGTCACCTCAACTGTATCAGAATTAATTTCATTAATATAGTTAGTCATAGAAGCACACACTGTCGCACACCATACTTTTCATATACATTTTATATTTATGTGTATATATTATAGACAAACACACATATATAATTTGGTTTTTAAAAATCAATAGTATTTTACTATACATATTACAGATACTGTTTTGTGACTTCTAATAATATGTTTTAGGAATCTGTCATTATAAGATATATGTATACATTTATACATACACATGTATACATCTATATGTCTACATGTATATACATATAGATGTATACATGTCTATGTATAAATGTATACATATATCTTATACTGAAAGAGAAACTCCCCAGGTTAGTAGGTGCCCAATATGCTACTGGAGATCAGTGGAGAAATAACTCCAGAAAGAATGAAGAGATGGAGCCAAAGCAAAAACAGTACCCAGCTGTGGATGTGACTGGTGATAGAAGCAAGGTCTGATGCTGTAAAGAGCAATATTGCATAGGAACCTGGAATGTCAGGTCCATGAATCAAGGCAAATTGGAAGTGGTCAAACAAGAGATGGCAAGAGTGAATGTCGACATTCTAGGAATCAGCGAACTCAAATGGACTGGAATGGGTGAATTTAACTCCGATGACCATTATATCTACTACTATGGGCAGGAATCCCTCAGAAGAAATGGAGTAGCCATCATGGTCAACAAAAGAGTCTGAAATGCAGTATTTGGATGCAATCTCAAAAACGACAGAATGATCTCTGTTCGTTTCCAAGGCAAACCATTCAATATCACAGTAATCCAAGTCTATGCCCCAACCAGTAATGCTGAAGAAGCTGAAGTTGAACGGTTCTATGAAGACCTACAAGACCTTTTAGAACTAACACCCAAAAAAGATGTCCTTTTCATTATAGGGGACTGGAATGCAAAAGTAGGAAGTCAAGAAACACCTGGAGTAACAGGCAAATTTGGCCTTGGAATACAGAATGAAGCAGGGCAAAGACTAATAGAATTTTGCCAAGAAAATGCACTGATCATAACAAACACCCTATTCCAACAACACAAGAGAAGACTCTATACATGGACATCACCAGACGGTCAACACCGAAATCAGATTGATTATATTCTTTGCAGCCAAAGATGGAGAAGCTCTATACAGTCAGCAAAAACAAGACCAGGAGCTGACTGTGGCTTAGAC
>NW_011494677.1:4542364-4546171 GCF_000754665.1 Bison bison bison | reverse complement strand
GTATGCAGGTCAGGAAGCAACAGTTAGAACTGGACATGGAACAACAGCCTGGTTCCAAATAGGAAAAGGAGTACATCAAGGCTGTATATTGTCACCCTGTTTATTTAACTTATATGCAGAGTACATCATGAGAAACGCTGGACTGGAAGAAATACAAGCTGGAATCAAGATTGCTGGGAGAAATATCAATAACCTCAGAAATGCAGATGACACCACCCTTAGAGCAGAAAGTGAAGAGGAACTCAAAAGCCTGTTGATGAAAGTGAAAGAGGAGAGTGAAAAAGTTGGCTTAAAGGTCAACATTCAGAAAACAAAGATCATGGCATCCGGTCCCTTCATGGGAAATAGATGGAGAAAACAGTGGAAACAGTGTCAGACTTTATTTTTGGGGGCTCCAAAATCACTGCAGATGGTGACTGCAGCCATGAAATTAAAAGACGCTTACTCCTTGGAAGGAAAGTTATGACCAACCTAGATAGCATATTCAAAAGCAGAGACATTACTTTGCCAACAAAGGTCGGTCTAGTCAAGGCTACTGTTTTTCGAGTTGCCATGTATGGATGTGAGAGTTGGACTGTGAAGAAGGCTGAGCGCGAAGAATTGATGCTTTTGAACTGTGGTGTTGGAGAAGACTCTTGAGAGTCCCTTGGACTGCAAAGAGATCCAACCAGTCCATTCTGAAGGAGATCAGCCCTGGGATTTCTTTGGAAGGAATGATGCTAAAGCTGAAACTCCAGTACTTTGGCCACCTCATGCGAAGAGTTGACTCATTGGAAAAGACTCTGCTGCTGGGAGGGATTGGGGGCAGGAGGAGAAGGGGATGACAGAGGATGAGATGGCTGGATGGCATCACTGACTTGATGCATGTGAGTCTGAGTGAACTCCGGTAGTTGGTGATGGTCAGGGAGGCCTGGCATGCTGCGATTCATGGGGTCACAAAGAGTCGGACACCACTGAGCTACTGATCTGATCTGATATCCTATATATATACGTGTATATGCATATTATTATTATGTATATATGCACATAATAAAATGACAAGAACTTCTCTGACATTAAGATATATATGTATATAAATACATATTAATATGTATTACCTATATATTATATATATACACACATATACATATGGCTGTGCCTGCTGCTGCTGCTAAGTTGCTTCAGTTGTGTCCAACTCTGTGTGACCCCATAGACGGCAGCCCACCAGGCCCCCCCGTCCCTGGGATTCTCCAGGCAAGAACACTGGAGTGGGTTGCCATTTCCTTCTCCAATATATATATGGCTACCTTATTCTATTTAAATGCTACATTTCATTCCATTTGCAGTTGTACAATAATTTACCCAACCCTTTAATACTGAAGAACACTTGAATACTTTTCAGATTTTCAAAAGCAATGCTATTGTACAGCATGTGCATGCGTGTGTGACTGTGTGTGTGTGTTTGTGCATGTGTGCATTTATTTGTGAATCTATCAGGATAGACTTCAAGACTTAAAACAGCTTTGTCAACTAGGCTTGAGCATTTAAAGTTATATTAAATCTTGTGAAATTGTTCTTCTACAATTTAGAGGAATACCATTTCCCCCACTATTTGCCAGTATTGGTATTAGAAATAGATTTGCTGGAGTGGGAAATATTGCTTCTTGTCATTCATGACATGTCCCTGAATGTTAATGAAATTCAGCTTTTTTAATGTTTCTCATCTGAATTGTATTTCATTTTTTGCAAATTTTCTATTTACATTTCTCCTAGTTTTTTTTTCTCATGGTTCTTTGTCTTTTTAAATTGAATTTTATATATTTATATAAAATTTATATGCATATGAAAGCCTTTTCTGTTTGGTCAAAAGTATTTACTTAAGATTTTTGTTGACTGTGTTATACTAGGGAGAAGGCAGAAGGGATGGGGACTAAGGAGAGAAAATAAGTTATATTGTGCTCTTATAGTATTGTTCTGAAGACAGAGCTATTCCTGTTGTTTAGAAAAATAGACAGCACTTTGTAAGATCTGAAAAAGATTATGAAACATAAGTGTTAAGGACTAAATCAGTATATATAAAAAATTGCTTGCTTTCAGTATGTTTCCCTCTCACTTCTATGTTTTAGTTTATATTTTCATCCAGTATCTAAATGCAGGTTTATAACTGAATCCAATAAAATGGCTATTTTTTATGTAAGACAAGTGATAAGGTCTTATACTTTATACTCTGTGTCTTGGCATGATTACCCATCATTATATTTCTTTTGCTTACAGAACAAATCTTTATTCTTCATCAGGAATAGATAGATACATGGGACTTCCCTGGAGGTCTGGTGGTTAAGACTCCATGCTTCCAATGTGAGGGGCATGGATTCGATCACTGGTTGTGAACTAAGAAACCAAATGCTGTGGAATAGCCAGAAAAAAAAAAGCCCAAATACAATGAAAACAAACAAACAGAAAAACAGAATAGATAGGTATAAATGGTAAAACTTACAATTTCCTAAATTTAAACTACTCCTATGGTCTAATATTCAGTTCTAGAATGAAACTTATTGATTAAATTCCTATAAATGTATAGAACATTCAACATTCAGCTCAACATCCAGAAAACTGAGATCATGGCATCCGGCAAATAGATGGGGAAACAGTGGCAGACTTTATTTTCTAGGGCTCCAAAATCACTGCAGATGGTGACTGGAGCCATGAAATTAAGATGTTTACTCCTTGGAAGGAAAGTTATGACCAACCTACACAGCATATTAAAAAGCAGAGACATTACTTTTCCAACAAAGGTCCATCTAGTCAAGGCTTTGATTTTTCCAGTGGTCATGTATGGATGTGAGAGTTGGACTGTGAAGAAAGCTGAGCACTGAAGAATTGATGCTTTTGAACTGTGGTGTTGGAGAAGACTCTTGAGAGTCCCTTAGACTGCAAGGAGATCCAACAAGTCCATTCTAAAGGAGATCAGTTCTGGGTGTTCATTGGAAGGACTGATGTTGAAGCTGAAGCTCCAATACTTTGGCCACCTGACACGAAGAGCTGACTCATTGGAAAAGACCCTTGATGTTGGGAAAGATTGAGAGCAGGAGGAGAAGGGGATAACAGAGGATGAGATGGTTGGATGGCATCACCGACTTGATGGACATGAGTTTGGGTAAACTCTGGGCGTTGGTGATGGACAGGGAGGTCTAGTGTGCTGCGGTCCATGGGGTCATAAAGAGTTGGACATGACTGAGTGACTGAACTGAACTGAAATATATAGATGTTTGAAATAAAATCAAACACCTTCCTCACCTGCACTTTTCACTTACTTTCTTCACCATAGAGGTGAAATTTATTTATTCAGAATTCAAATGCCTATAGAGGCAGATCTCGTTTTATTGAGTTTTGATATTGTGCCTTGCAGATTCTGTATTTTTTACAAATTGAAGGTTTGTGGCCACCCTGTGTCCAGCAACTCTATCGGTTCCCACTATTTTTCCAACAGCATTTGCTCACATCATGTCTCTGAGTCACATTTTTGTAATTCTTGGAATATTTCAAACTTTTACACTATTATTCTATTTGTTATGGGGATCTGTGATCAGTGATATTTGATGATGCTATTGTTATTGTTTGGGGGTGCCAAATTAAAATTTAAATCTATATTAAAATTTCAATATAGCTTTAGATTATTTCCCTAGGTATTTTTGCACTTTCTACTTGTGCTTATTATAGACATTTTCCCAGTGGATTGTAAATACTTCTACATATGTCTCTCCACTGTTTTATTAACATCTTGATAACAAGGATCTTTTTTCTCCATTAGTGCGTCATTAATGCCTG
>NW_011494677.1:4530788-4542264 GCF_000754665.1 Bison bison bison | reverse complement strand
CAGTACTCTTGCCTGGAAAATCCCATGGATGGAGGAGTCTGGTAGGCTGCAGTCCATGGGTTGCAAAGAGTCAGACACAACTGAGTGACTTCACTTTCACTTTTCACTTTCATGCGTTGGAGAAGGAAATGGCAACCCCTCCAGTGTTCTTGCCTGGAGAATCCCAGGGACGGGGGAGCCTGGTGGGCTGCCATCTATGGGGTCTCACAGAGTCAGATACGACTGAAGTGACTTAGCAGCAGCAGCAGGATGGAATACCCTCCCTTGCTCACCAAATTATATTAAATGCACACCTGTGACTTGGTTGTGACCTGTCTTTCCTGGCTCTTCTTTAGTTCCTTCCCTGACAGGGACTTCCCTGGTGCTCCAGTGGTTAAAACTCTGTGCTTCCAATGCAGGAGGTGTCGGTTCGATCCCTGGTCAGGGAACTAAGATCCCACATGCCTCATGACAAAAAAAAAAAAAAAAAAAAGAAACAAACAAACAAACAAAAAAACCCACAAAGCAGAAGCAATATTGTAACAAATTCAATAAAGACTTCAAAAAGGTCCACATCAAAAAAACACAAAAAATATTAATGACGTTTGGAGGGATAAGAGGACAAGAAGGTTATTGCTACTGTAGCTCTGACTTTAGAAGCAGCAGTGTGCCTTCTATAACAGAAAAGGGGGAGAACAACTCTTTTGCTGTTATAAGTCTCATAAATTGAATAGTGATGATTGTTGAGTATCATGAAGGAATAATTTTAAAAGTCATAGAACTGTGCTTTGCTCCTCATGGAAAAACTGAGTGATCACTCTTTTTTGGTTTTATATTGGTGTTTTTTTTTTTTTTAACTTTTTATTTTGTATTGGGGTATAACTGATTAATAAACAATGTTGTGATCGTTTCAGGTGAACAGCTAAGGGTTTCAGCCACACATATACATGTATCCACTGAATGATAATTCTAACGAGAGCGCAAACCACTGTTTTGCTTCTCTCCTTACTTCTTTTATTTTAAAGCCAGGATAGGAATGGTTTCCTTATTTCAAGAGCTGAAGTCTTAAGGCTAGTTTTGTTTGAAAGAAAATATATATGTTTAATATGAGCTCATGGAGATTTTGAAATTGCAGAGCATTTCCATGGGCTTACATAAGAAGAGGGAATGCTTCTCTCAGGAATTATACTGGCTGCTGTCTCCCGAATGTCATCCTGCAGGCTGGTAGGTACTGGTTTTCCACTTCTTTATGAGTCACTCCCAGAATCATGTAATTTGTCTCCTCCACATAGAACAATAGCTCACCCATCTGAGATAACTGGGCGGACAGCTATTGATCTTACCTTCTGCAGGCTCTCCAGAGCTCTTTCTAAGACTCTGTTTTACCCCTTTCATTTACCTTTGAAATGGATCGCCCCACCACCATGCAATGTACGGTCATATAAGTGTAATTGTGAAAAATGCAAATCCAAAGCTGCGCAATGAAAATATGAAAGTCTTATGAACATAACACAAAATTATGCTAATGCTGTGAATTGAAAATTCTTTTTCCAGAATCACAGAATTCCAGAGTTGGCAGGCAGCATGAGCTGTGTTGACATTGTGACTGCCACATGGCATTGCCACTTTAGCTGGTGAACAGAGAGAGCTGTGTCATTTGACAGGATTAGTTTTACAAAATGTGTATTTCCAATTAAATGCGGCCTTCAGGATTCCATCCCTCAAATAAAATGCAACCAATTTGCATGAAAATGATAAAAATTGCTCCACAGAAGTTGTGCATAATTTGTAATCTGTAATAAACAAGACATTTATATGGTTGGATAAGAAAAAAAAGGATGGAAGAAAAGTCAGAATCCAGGAATAGATGGTGGTAGTGGGGAATGAAAGAAGCCAGAATGAAGACATTCAGAACAGAGTGAGCAACAGAGAGATAATTGATGCAGAGCAGGCTTCTCTGGTGGCTTAGATGGTAAAGAATTTGTCTGCAGTGCAGGAGATCTGGGTTCCATCCCTGGGTAGGGAAGATCTCCTGGAAAAGGAAATGGCAAGAATACTCCAGTATTCTTGCCTGGGAAATTCCATGGGCAGAGGAGCCTGGTGGACTACAGTCCCTGGAGTCCCAAAGAGTCAGACACGACTGAGTGACTAACACTTTCACTTTTACTAATGCTGAGAGCAGGGGAAGGACATGGAAGCACAGGCAAGCCCAAGAAGGACTAAGACTTGGAACAACACTAGCATTCAGGCCTTCCCATTTGGTCCATTTATCTCTAAATGGAGCCAGGAAAGACTAGAAAGGGCAAGAACAGAGACTCTGCTCAGAGCTTCAGATCAGCAGGTGCCCCTTGGCATCCATTAGCACGACTTGGGGACCAAGATATTCAGCTGGCTCCTGTCTAACCTTGAGTCTTCCTCCTGTATTAACTGAGGGTGTTCCCTGGCTCTGCTCTTGACTTCTAATTCCTCCTTTGTTGTTCCTGGAATCTCTGGCATTCCATCTTGGATAAACACGTGGGTTTATTCATTTCACAAAAAGAGTGATGCTAGCTACCACTTGGTGGATACTTTGCATCAGGTTTTCCTCATGGACTTTTTCCAGTGATGTAAGATACTGATATCCTCCTCCAAAGGAGTACTACACTTAGATATTTCAGGGGTTTTTTAGACATCTTCTGTTTCTATTATCAATGTGATCAGTCTCTCATTAAAGTAAAAATTATAAACTTAGCTTATAATTACAGGGAATAATTGTACAGAAATAATGAAAAACTATGTTATAACATTTTAGTACAGAGTTTCATATTAAATCAGTATTTCTACTTTTCAAGAAGTAAACATGTCTAATAACTCTCACTTCCAAATCAAGACTTTTTGTAAGGAAAAGAAAATAGCTATATAGACAAATACCTTATGATATCACTTTTTTTCAGAATCTAAAATATGATACAAATGAACCTACCCACAAAACAGAAACAGAGTCACAGATAGAAAACAAACCTATGGTCACCAAAAGGGAAAGGGGTGGGAGAGGGATAAACTAGGAGTTGGGAATTAGCAGATACAAACCATTATATATGAAATAGTAGAACAACAAAGTCCTATTGCAGAGAACAGGGAATTATACTAAGTATTCTGTTATAAACCATAATAGAAAAGAATCTAAAAAGAATACACACACACACACATATATACATGTAACTGAATCACTTGACTGCACACCAGAAACCTGCACAATATTGTAGATCAATCATATTTCAATTAAAAAAAAAGAGTTAACCTCCACATCTTTAGGCTTTTCATACTAGTGTTTATTTTTTCCATATATTTAGAGATAGCTCCCCATACAGCTATATGATTCACATGTATCTTTTAAAGAAGTATACACTCTATAAAATAGTAGTAAATTGCTATGCATTTCAGTTTTTATGTAACACAGAAAATGGACATTGTTTTGCAATGTGAATATAATTTTGAGGGGAATAATTCCTATTAATTAAGACCTTATGAGCAGGTACTATTAGGCAACAAGTTCAATCATCCTGCCATGTTTTTGTGGTAAATGTTGGTCTTGGTGTATAATCTCTACTCACTGTGTTCTTGTATTCCAAGTTCTTGCATGCAAATTTTAAAATGCTTAATCTAAAAATCATGCTTGACCTAAAAGATCATGGCATCCACTTCATGGCAAATAGATGGTGAAACAATGGAAACATTGACAGACTTTATTTTGGGGGGCTCCAAAATCACTGCAAATCATGACTGCAGCCATGAAATTAAAAGACATTTGCTCCTTGGAAGAAAAGCTATGACCAACCTAGACTGCATATTAGAAAGCAGAGACATTACTTTGCCAACAAAGGTTCATCTAATCCAAGCTACAGTTTTCCATTAATCACGTATGGATGTGAGAGTTGGACGATAAAGAAAGCTGAGTGCTGAAGAATTGATGCTTTTGAACTGTGATGTTGGAGAAGACTCTTGAGAGTCCCTTGGACTGCAAGGAGATCCAACCAGTCCATCCTAAAGGAAATCAGTCCTGGGTTTTCATTGGAAGGACTGTTGCTGAAGTTGAAACTCCAATACTTCGGCCAACTGATATGAAAACTGACTCATTTGAAAAAACTGTGATGCTGGAAAAGATTGAAGGCGGGAGGAGAAGTTGATGATAGAAGATGAGATGGTTGGATGGCATCACTGACTCAATGGACATGAGTTTGAGCAAACTCTGGGAGTTGGTGATGCACAGGGAGGCCTGGTGTGCTACAGTCCATGGAGTCTCAAAGAGTTGGACATGACTGACTGAACTGAACCTAGAACATACTTTATGTTTTTAGGTTCACCTAAAAACATACTGTGATTTGATGCAAAAGTAGCTCCCCAGCAGTTTGTGTCACTCCTTCTACACAATCTCTGAACAACTTTGAAATGGCAAACCCTGGTAGGAAACTGCTTCAAGTTCCTAGCTGGTTAAGGAGTTTTATACATTTTATTAGTGTAATAATAGATTTTATAGTCAACTGAAATATGTAATTATAAGTGCATATCATCCATATTACCAGCTTGATGCTTGGGCTTAGCTTTGCATTGATTGAAGCACTGCAGCTTTAAAATTAATGATGAAGAGAGTTGATGGTCATTTAAGTTTTCCCACATGAAGGAAAGTATAGGAATAAAGTTTGCTCAGGTAGTGGGGGATGGCCTAAAAGTTCACTCAGGTTTTTCCGTAAGATGTTATAGAAAAACCCGAACGAAATTTTTGGTAGGTAAAGATAAAATGTTGTGGATGAAGAGAGAAAATATGTCATGTGATCTGGGTGCTGTGGGTTGTTTTTTTTTTTTTTTTTCCTTTTTTTAATTGGGGAATTTAACAAGTGGCCCTGCCGTGGCTTTGGGGAAAGAGAGACTGAGGTTGTACAGGATGGAGGTTTTGGAGAATAATGGGTTATTCATTGGGTCTGCTTTCATGGTCTTCACAAGTCACAGTTAAAAAATGGAGTCTGTTTTTAATTATTTTGTGTTGCTGGGTTGTTTGTTTCTTTTTAAATGCTACTCCATCCAGAGACTAAATAACTTGGGGCCTGGGAAGTAAGTGTTCAGGTCAGACAGGTATGTATGTCTGTATGATTGGGGAGCAGACATGGGAGGTGCCAAATCAGACTGGGATTCAGGGGAGGGCAGAGAGGGAAGCTGGAGGAGAGGAAGCATTTGAAAGAAGAAGGAGCAGCGTGGTTCTTTGGATGGGCTCTCCCCGAATCTTCTACTTGAAAGATCCTGTGATGAAATATTGAGAAGTCCTCTGGGGACTCCCCGGGTGGTCCAGTGGTTAAGACTCTGCACTCCCAATGCAGGGTATGTGGGTTGCATCCCTGGTGGGGAAACTAAGATCTCACATGCCACAGCCCATGGCCAAAATAAATAATTTTAAAAAACACATATGAATACTTATAAGAAGAAGGCCGCTGGTCCCGAGTCACCCAGATTCTCATCCCTGTGTGTTGTAGTTGCTAACTCGTGTCTGACTCTTTGCAACCCCGTGGACTGTAGTCTTCCAGGCTCCTCTGTCCAAGGAATTCTCCAGCAAGAATCTGGAATAGGTCGCCATTCCCTTCACCAGTGGATCTTTCTGACCCACAGACTGAACCAGAATCTCTATTGTATCCTGCATTGCAGGTAGATTCTTTACTGCTGAGCACCAGGGAAGGTGAAGCATTAGTTACTCAGTGGTGTCCGACTCTGTGCAACTCCATGGACTGTAGCCTGCCAGGCTCCTCTGTCTGTGAAATTCTCCAGGCAAGAACACTGGAGTGGGTTGCCAATTCCTCCTCCATGGGATCTCCTGACCCAGGGATCGAATCCGAGTCTCTAGTGTCTCCTGCATTGGCAGGCGGGTTCTTTACTACTGAGCCACCTGGGAAGCCATTCTCATCCCTAGGCCTTTAGCAATTTACTTGATTTGTCTGGCCTTAATTTTCTCCTCTGAAAAGTGGGAACAAATGGAAATTACCTATCTTATAGGGTTATTGTAAAAACTATGATATTAACATGTACCTGAAGCATAGCAGTATGGTATAAATTGTGAATGATCACTATTACAGCATGGGATAAAGCAAGAGGATGCAACATACGCAGAGAAACAAGCAATTCTGAATAACTGAAATTCAGAGTTTGGGTGGGAGATGAGGCTGGAGAGACAGAAAGGGACAAAAGAATTTGAATTCCATCCTGAATGCAGTAGGAACCATTGAAAGGTTTTGACAGGAGGAAGGATTAAATTGTGCTTCCCATGAAACAATATGTTGAACTCCCTCAGAGCCCTCAGGAATAACCACCCTGCTGCCATCTTGATTTCAGACACCTAGGCTGCAGAAGCCTGAGAGAATACACATCTTCTGTCTTAAGCCACTCAGCTTGTGGTGCTTTGTGTCAGCAGCCCTAGCAAACTAGCCTAAGGGTAAGAGGGGTCTTGTTCTGGCTCAGAAAAAAAATTACCAACTCAGGTAATTAGGGAGTAATTTTTATGTATCAGGAAATTTTTCAGAGAAAGAATGTTTAATTTGTAAATAAACAGAAAGTATAATACAAAAAAAAACACAACGAAATATAACTTTGTTTTTTTCATGTGGGAGATAATTGGGCTTCCCTGGTGGCTCAGATAGTAAAGAATTTGCCTATAATGAAGGAGAACTAGGCTTGGTCCCTGGGTCAGGAACATCTCCTGGAATGGCAACCCACTCCAGCATTCTTGCCTGGAGAATTCTATGGACAGAGGAACCTGGCGAGCTACAGTCCATGGGGTCACAAAAAGTCAGGCATGACTGAGCAACTAACACATGAAAACTACAAAGAAAAAAAATATAACTTTGGTTTTCATGTGGGAGAAAAGAGTAGAAAGGAGAAAGCATGAACGTAGGGAGCCTAGTTGGAGCAAACAAGAGCCTCATTGTCCCAACGCTCTGCCTTTGCTTCTGGGGGTTTCTCAAAGCAGACCCCAGCTCTAGCTCCCTGTAGGGGAAGGGGGGAGGTGTCGCATCCATGCATCAAGTACAGCTGTCCTTTCCCAACCCCTAGAGGGCATGCTGCCATTGTGAGCAACGAAATGCTGCTGGATTTAACTCTGGAACCCAGCACTCCCTCTGTAGAGGAACTTATAACACATTTGAACCTTGTTACTGGGAGACCATATATATAAAAAGTTGAAGCTTTAGATCTATTAGAATTTAGAAAGCAAGTAGCTCAGGTTAGCCTATGGAAATAACTGAAGTGAATTTTAACAGTTAAAGTATAACAACGAACTGCTTTCTGCAGGTCCGTTTTCCAGGAACTGCAGAGACAGGCAGCGGTAGGAGTCTAGTCTTGTATTCGCTCACGTTTTCCTTAGTGCTCAATACAGATCCAGTGCCCCTGTGCGATGAGCAGGTGAAAAGTCCCTGGGTTATATGTGTAAGTGCTGATTTATGCTTTACTTCTCATGGAGGTGGTATCACTACCACTGTCAGGAAAGATGCTGAAGAAGGCCAATCCTGCCAGAGAACCTGACTCCTGGGCCCTGGGTCACTAAGCTCAGTCTGGGAAGGAAGTAACTTATTGAGTTAAAAGAGATCAGGTAGCTCATATTTAGAGCAGCCAAAAACTGGGGTTAAGTGCTTCCTTGCTCTTTGAGGGGACAATCAATATGATACTACATTCCAGCAAGAGAGTGGATAAAAGTGTACGCCAAACTATAAATTAAATCAGAATTACCCCAACTGTGCTCTGTGGAACAATGGGATCCTTCGTGAAGTTAACTATGTTGAGATGAGGTGTATTTTTTTCTTGTAAATTTCACTGGGTCGTACACTATTCATTTTCAGGGGTAGCATAAACAGACACACCTTCCTAGAAGTTAGTTGATGATGGAGAATTTCTGTCAGCATCTCCCAGGATAAGGCTTCCCTGGTAGCTCAGCTGGTAAAGAATCTGCCTGCAGTGCAGGAGACCCTGGTTTGATTTCTGGGTCAGGAAGATCTCCTGGAGAAGGGATAGGCTACCCACTCCAGTATCTGTGGGCTTGCCTGGTGGCTCAGATGGTTAAGAATCCACCCATGATGTGGGAGACCTGGGTTTGATTCCTGGGTCAGGAAGATTCCTTGGAGAAGGGAAAGGCTACCCAGTCCAGTATTCTTGCCTGGAGAATTCCATGGACAGGGGAACCTGGAAGGCTACAGTCCATAGGATTACAAAGAGTCAGACATGACTGAGAGGATTTCACTTCACTTTTCCCAAGATACCAATGTTGTATTGACTATAGCTTGGGTTATAAGGTATTAAATCATAGAAGGCAATTCCAGCTCATCCTCTGCCTCTTTAATAAGCATATACAAAAATTTCGGAATTAGAGAAATGTTCAATGATCTAAATTGTCTCTGAATGAAACAATTCCTTTAAAACCATCTTATTATCTTAAGTTCTTTACAGTGAGGATGCCTCTGTCATGTGTACGCCTTCATGCAAGGGCAGTTGCTCCCCTAATCTATGTAATTAACAAAAGCCACATGCACATCTGCTTAAGAATATCTTCCAAAGGCCAGCCATGAGGCCTAGACTTCCAAACATTCATTTTATGTTTATCTTAGGGGATCATTTCTAGAAAGCTCCATTAAAATGGAGCCAAGACTTACAAAAGATCAGCCATAAATTCCAGGGATAGGGTTTATCAGAGACATTTAGAATTTAGACGGTAAACAAGGAATCGTTAAGAAAAAGAACACCAATACAGTATACTAATGCCTATATGTGGAATTTAGAAAGATGGTAACGATAACCCTGTATGCGAGACAGCAAAAGAGACACAGATGTATAGAACAGTCTTTTGGACTCTGTGGGAGAGGGTGAGGGTGGGATGATTTGGGAGAATGGCATTGAAACATGTATAATATCATATGTGAAACGGATCTCTAGTCCAGGTTTGATGCATGAGACAGGGTGCTCGGGGCTGGTGCACTGGGATGACCCAGAGGGATGGGATGGGGAGGGAGGTGGGAGGGAGGGTCAGGATGGGGAACACGTGTATACCCGTTCATGTCAATATATGGCAAAACCACTACAATATTGTAAAGTAATTAGCATCCAATTAAAATAAATAAATTAAAAAAAAACACAATAGAAAGATTAAAAAAAAAGGACACAGAAATGTGGGACATGGCACACTTCACTAAGCAGAGTTAGTGATGTGGATTCCAAAACATGATTCTAACTTTTCCAAAGGACTCTATTGGGCTACACCCCACAATCCTGCAAGTTTTACAGTTCCCCAGGCTCAAAATTGAAGAAAGTGCCCAGGGACAGCAATAGAGTCATCAGTGGCTTATTGGACAAGGGGATCTTACATATCTGAAGGAAAATGTCCCAGAGTGAAACCCCAACGTGTGCAGGAGATGGCAGGCAGGATATGGCAACAATCTTTACTACTCGGAGGAGAAGGAGGTTACCATTTAAAAGGGATTGATGTCAGGGTGGCTCATCAGTTACTAGGGAAACCAAAGGCTGGAGCAGGAAGCAAGCACATGGGTAGTTACTGATTAAACCTTATGATTAAGAGAATTGAATAGTCATGTGAGTGAAGCAGGAGCTGGTCAAGTAGGGGATATACAGATAGCAAGGGAATAGCCATCTTGAATGGCCTGACCATATAGGCTCCTTTCAAACAGTGGGTCTTCTTGGTAGGCTGATGGGAGATCCTTTCCAAAATGGAAAAGAAACAGTAGACGGAGAAGAGAATGGAGTCCTTAAATTTCTCTGTAAACAATCTTGCCCCTAACAATATCTATCAAGACTTCCTGAGTCCCCAAGGATAACGATCATCTAAAACAACACCATCAGCCATACCAAACCCACTAAAACTCTTCAGGCACACTGAGGCAGAGAACAGGTGGCTAAGACACGATGTCACTGTAGATTCTATCTCTCTTGATGTCTGGCCATATGTGCAATTTCATATAATTCACACTCATGATTTCATGAAGTTCAGGATTTAAAACCTTTCGATACTTTGATGTTTGACAGGTATGCTCTGTCATTCTCCTTCACGTTTCCCTTTGTATTTTCAGCTCCAACAGGTGCAGATTTGCCAAAATGAATGTTAATTGCCTATTTACTGTCTCCTGGCTTGTTCAATTTACTCACAGATCATTTCCTATTCAGAGCCCTGCAGCAGTTTGTCTCTCATTTACTTCCTTAATCGGTTCAGGTTCTAGAAAAACCACATTAAAAAAAAAATAGCCTTTCAAAACCTCACCTTCATCCATAAAAGCCCCCACTGCACTCAGAGAGTAGTTAGTCCTGTTGAAAAGCAGACAGCAAGAAGCCAAAGGGAGAAAAACATCCCTGGGCTGAATTTCCGTTAGAACCAGTCACAAAGAAATGAGGGAGTAATGACTCTGCAGATAGATCTTTCAATAAGCTTAATTCGACCTTCTTGATTTCTCATCCATTCAAGGGTTTTCCTGGAGTTCATCCCTTCTACTTAGTAGCTCAGTGGTACATCTTAGTTCCATCTCACTGATCTCATCACCCGAAATCTTTCATTCCATTTGTTCTGATGGTTAAGGAAGAAATACAAGCAGAGAGCAAACACTGTGGCTTATCGTGAGAGACTGTTTAACAGGTCTGATCAACCAGAGCTCAGAGATGAGAAAAAAGGTGATTTGGGGTTTATGGGTGTACTTATAATGTCTGTTCCCAGGTTACCAAACTATGTGTTTGCAGTAGAAAGCTCAAACTTAAGACTTCAGTTTCCCTTTTTAGACATAAAATTCATATATATATATATATATGAATACATACATACATACATATGAAGACGTATTTTTTCCTTTATTAGCTCTCTTGAACAATAGGAGTCAAAGACCAAATAACTTGTCAGCATCTATAGGATTGGTGAATATATGACCAAACTAAGAAAAGGAAGCTGGGGAAAGGTACTATAATTCTGAGATTTTCTATTTTCAAACGTAAAAGCTCCATGCACAGAGTTGATACATGCCCGGATTTTGGCATCGTGATGCCTGTTTATATGAGGCACAATCAGTATACGGTTCACACGTGCAAACCTCAGCAGTGGTAAGACCAGACAAGTGCCATTATCATGCAATCTGATTTGATTGGACCCGTATACCTGGATCTTTAAAAAGCAGAGACATTACTTTGCTAACAAAGGTCTGTCTAGTCAAAGCTATAGTTTTCCAGTAGTCATGTATGGATGTGAGAGTTGGACTATAAACAAATCTGAGTGCTGAAGAATTGATGCTTCTGAACTGTGGTGTTGGAGAAGACTCTTGAGAGTCCCTTGGACTGCAAGGAGATCCAACCAGTGCATCCTAAAGGAGATAAGTCCTGAATATTCATTGGAAGGACTGATGCTGAAGCTGAAACTCTAATACTTTGGTCACCTGATATGAAGAACTGACTCATTTGAAAAGATCCTGATTCTGGGAAAGATTGAAGGTGGGAGAAGGGA
>NW_011494677.1:4508331-4530688 GCF_000754665.1 Bison bison bison | reverse complement strand
GAGATCCAACCAGTGCATCCTAAAGGAGATCAGTCCTGAATATTCATTGGAAGGACTGATGCTGAAGCTGAAACTCTAATACTTTGGTCACCTGATATGAAGAACTGACTCATTTGAAAAGATCCTGATTCTGGGAAAGATTGAAGGTGGGAGAAGGGAAGGACAGAGGATGAGATGGTTGGATGGCATCACCAACTCAATGGATATGAGTTTGAGTAAGCTCCGGGAGTTGCTGATGGACAGGGAGGCCTGGCATGCTGCAGTCCATGGGGTCGAAAAGAGTTGGACATGACTGAGCGACTGAACTGAACTGAAATGATACCTGGATCTACATTGACAAAGATCAGAGAAAGTTACAGCTTAAGTGATTAGCCCAAAGTTACGGCTGACAGCTGCGCTGTCCAATATGGTAGCTGCTAGCCTTGTGTGGCTGTTTAAATGTAATTTTAAATGCATTAAACTTAAATAGGATTAGAAATTTAGTTCTTGCATCACGCTAGCCTCATTTAAAGTGCTCAGTAGCCATACATTGTCAGTGGCTACTGTATTGGTCAGGGCAGGTATAGGATAATGTCCTTATTGCAGAAAATCTATTGAGGAACACAAGAGAATTGCCATTGTTTTGTTTTATGGATATTCAGCTCACTTAAGGTAGCTCTGTGACTACACAGAACATTCTAGTCTTTATGTCCCTGAAGCAGCCATATAAGAAGAAATAATTGACTTAATCTAGATAGGAACTTACTTTTTTACTATCAGAAGGAGCACCCACATTGAACTGAAGTCTTTGTGGGCAGAGATGGGAGTGGGGAAACTATTCCCAAGTACGGAAGTACTAGGTCACAGAAGAATTTTCTAGAGCAAGAGTCTATCTCCTTATCAGGACCTTTATTTTTTCTCATGGGAAGACTATAGAACATGGGCTTCCCAGGTGGCAGTAGTGGTAAAGCCAACACAGGAGACATAAGAGAGGTGGTTCGATCCCTGGGTTGGGAAGATGCCCTGGAGAGAGAAATAGCAACCCACTCCAGTATTCTTGCCTGGAGGCTCCCATGGACAGAGGAAGCAGGAGGCTATTGTCCATGGGCTTGCAAAGAATTGGACATGACTGAAGCGACTTAACACACAGCACATACACTGATGCCCTTTTCTCTGTTAATTAGAATCATTTTACTCTGTAGTTTAGTGAAATGCCCCACCTCTGCCATATGTATTTTGCGCTTGAGATCACAGATGTAAATACAATCTTATTTCTTACCTTCATCTTCTTTGTTCATAAAGTCAGATTATAGCCTACCAGGCTCGTCCATCCATGGAATTTTCCAGGCAAGAGTGCTGGAGTGGGTTACTATTTCCTTCTCCAGGGCATCTTCCCACAACCCAGGTTTCCCACATTGCAGGCAGATGCTTGGCCCTCAGAGCCATGAGGGAAGCCCCAGATTAGCTTAGACAACACTGTATACCCTCTAGGTTATTCTACCTCTTCTTTTTCCAAGAGTTATCTTTCATGAATTCTTTCTAAATCTTCTGACTTCTTACCCAGAAATTTGTTTCCTATCATTCTACCTACATGTGTGTGTCTGTCGTGGGGACTGGCTGATTTGCTTGAAACCAAAACAAATTCGGTCTTTTGAGAGGTGCCATCACATTTCCATGGACAACATCCTTCTTTTGGTCCTTCATCTCTTCTGAGAGCTTCGACATGCTGCGTTGTCCTCCTCTGAGGGCTACATATCACTCAGGTGAGACTGTTTATGTGGGTTTAATAATAAACTGTTAAAAAGTAACTTTAAAGTGAAAGTGTTCGGCAAATAGACTAAACAATTTTTATAGGTGCAATCATTTCAATAATGTTTTCAAAAAGGCATAGAAAGGTTTGAAAAGAATAAGCCACATTAACAATGGCTATATCTGTGTGGAAGAAACATGCATCATGCAAATCTTCTTTATACCACTTGGCATTAAAAATACTTTCTTATAAGAGAATCATTTGAAATAGCATGTATAAGGCTATGATTGTGGTGTGTTATTTTCATTTCTTTGTTCCCTTCTAACCTATATCAACATATTTATATAATTTTGTATAATTGTATTTGTGGTCTCCAAGCAATTTTGTTTTCTATTTTTCTTGAAGCAATGGATAAATACATTTTAAGTTAGAAAACATGAATTGTATGTCAAAAAAGAAAAGACATAAATCTAGTTCTGGAGACCTTGATGTCTAGAGATGAAAATAATAAACAAGATGTATCTTGATAAATGTTAGAATAGAGGGACAAAGTTCCATAAAAACATAGAAAAAAACAAAAGTGGACAAGACAGAAAAGGTTTTATTAAAAAAAAAAAAGACATTCAGACTGGCTCAGGATGCCACATAATTATATAAATTAATTTTTAACAGCTTCATTATATTTCAGTCAATTTATATGTCAGATTTTACTTAATATAATTGTTTAATTATAGCTATAACAATGTCCATCTTAGTTGCTTTCAAGTTTTCACTCCCTTATGTAGTAGTGTTACTATGATCACATTAATTCAAAAACCCTACATACTAGGAAGTCAGCTAAAAGAAATTGTTGAAAATATATAGAAAAAAACCTGCAGTATTACAGTATTTACTTTTGATTTATAAACATTTCATGAGTGTTGCTATATGTTGCTGAATTATTATTATTTTTACCTTAATTATGATTATATAAATTTATAATTTTTGTACTTACTTGGATCCTTCTTCATCCTTTAATATTTTTGTCCTTTGGGTGTTTTTTGGCCTTGGATTTTTTTTTTTTTCCATTTTTCTGATCTACCATATGTCTGCACTAACATTCCTGGTGCATGCTTTGGCTCAAAATATCAGCTATTGAATCAGCAGTTGTCATCTGGATTTCAAAGTGAGCCATTCTGAGTAGCCTATGTAGTGACTAAGAGATCAACTTGGTGTTGGCCTGTTATGTTTTAATTCAAATGAAACTAGTATAGATACACACACATATTTGTAATAACTACTTCTGTGCAGTAAAAGCCATCTTAAAATGTCAAACGAGGGACTTCCCTGGTGGTCCAGTGATTAAAACTCCATGTTTCCATCACAGGGGCCATGGATTCAATCCCTGGTTGGCGAACTACAATTCCTCATGCTACACAGTGCAGCCAAAAAAGAGAACCAAATAAATCATTAAAAATGTGGACAAATGAAGCAAGCAGTAATACAATATACAAGCGCTCAAGAAAAGTTATGTAAAAATGACAAATGACTGTAGATAAAAACAGACATTAAACATGGAAATATTTCATAGAGGAAATACAGTTGAATCATAAACATATGAAGGAATCTTGTATGAAATCAGAAAAAGGCAGGTTAAAACGGTGAGGAACCATTTTCTTTTCTCAAGAGAAACACAAAAGTTAGAAATGATTGCTATATACTGTGAGCAAGAGTGTGGAAAAAAGACACTTGAAACAATGTTGGTGGACATGAATAGCTCTTGAGAAGGCAATCTGGTAGTAATTATGAGTGATTTAAATGCACATACATCATCAAGCAGTTTAGGCTAATTTATGCTTTTGTGTTCAAGAACCCCATAACTGCAGTCATTAACAACCACCAAGACTTACTACTAATTCTTTGGTCTCCCTACATATCCATCATGGGTTAGCAGTGGGAAAGAAAACAAATACACGCCAGTTTCTACAGTGCCAGGACCCAGATCCCTTCTGCCTATGTTTTATTGGCCAGAGCAGGTCACATGACCAGGTCACATGACTATTTTCTTGTGGAGCAGGGACATATAATCTCTGGTGAGCCAGACAGTCTGTAGGGAGCCTGGACAAGTGTTCTGAGGAACAATACATTTATCTTGTATACCTTCATCCTCTCACCAGGCAGTTCCTCTCAGAAATTAGCTTTTCCACAAAACCATCTGGACAAATGCTCAAAGATCAAGGGTGTGTATTTTTATAACTTACTTTTAATTGGAGGATAATTGCTTTACGGTGATATGTTGGTTTCCGCAGTACAATGTGAATCAGCTGTAAGCTGAAGCTGGGATACTTTGGCTCATTTCAGTTCAGTTCAGTTGCTCAGTCATATCTGACTCTTTCAACCCCATGGACTACAGCACGCCAGGCTTCCCTGTCCATCACCAACTCCGAGAGCTTACTCAAACTCACGTCCATCAAGTTGGTGATGCCACCCAACCGTCTCATCCCCTGGTGTCCCCTTCTCCTCCTGCCTTCAATCTTTCCCAGCATCAGGGTCTTTTCCAATGAGTCAGTTCTTTGCATCAGGTGGCCAAAGTATTGGAGTTTCAGCTTCAGCATCAGTCCTTCCAATGAATATTCAGGACTGATTTCCTTTAGGATTGATTGGTTTGATCTCCTTGCAGTCTATACTTTGGCTACTTGATGCAAAGAGCCAACTCATTGGAAAAGACACTGATGTTGGGAAAGATTGAAGACAAAAAGGAGAAAAGGGCGACAGAGGATGAGATGGTTAGATAGCATCACTGACTCAATGGACATGAATTGGGGCAAACTCCAGGACACAGTGAAGGACAGGGAAGCCTGGCATGCTGAAGTCCATGGGGTTACAAAAAGTAGGACACAACTTAGCGACTGAACAATAACAACAATACATATATACCATCCCTTTTTGAAGGCTTATGCATCACAGTATAAAGGGGAGGCAAACTAATACTCTAGACAATTACTGCAAAGAATGGAGTAATGCTTCATAATGTTAACATACGAGGGATGCATATGTTATACTAAGTTAAACAACTGTAAGTTGTAAAACAGTGTACTCATTTCCTATCACTTGCTGTAACAAATTGCCACAAATCTAGTGACTCAGTTCAGTTCAGTTCAGTCGCTCAGTTGTGTCTGACTCTTTGCAACCCCGTGAATCGCAGCACACCAGGCCTCCCTGTTCATCACCAACTCCGGGAGTTCATTCAGACTCACGTCCATCGAGTCGGTGATGCCATCCAGCCATCTCATCCTCTGTCGTCCCCTTCTCCTCCTGCCCCCAATCCCTCCCAGCATCAGGGTCTTTTCCAATGAGTCAACTCTTCGCATGAGGTGGCCGAAGTACTGGAGTTTCAGCTTTAGCATCAGTTCTTCCAATGAATACCCAGGACTGATCTCCTTTAGAATGGACTGGTTGGATCTCCTTGCAGTTCAAGGGACTCTCAAGAGTCTTCTCCAACATTTTTCAAAAGCATCAATTCTTTGGCGCTCAGCTTTCTTCACAGTCCAACTCTCACATCCATACATGATCACTGGAAAAACCATAGCCTTGACTAGACGGACCTTTATTAACAAAGTAATGTCTCTGCTTTTGAGTATCCTATCTAGGTTGGTCATAACTTTCCTTCCAAGGAGTAAATGACTAGAACAACATAAATTTATTCTCTTACAGCACCGAAGGTCAGAAGTCTAAAACCAAGGTGTCAGCAGAACTGTGTTCCTTCATCGGGGAAGACTTAATCAATTTCTTTGCCTTCTTTCCTTTTGGAAGGCTGCCTGCATTCTTGAGTTTATGTCCCCTTTCTCGAGTCACTAGAACCTCTTGCTTGTCATAACATTTTGTACTTCAAGATCTTATCCTCTTCTAAGGACCCTTGTGATTACATGGGCTCCCCTAGATAATCCAGGGTAATATCCCCTCCTCAAGACCCTTAACCACACCGGCACAGATCTTTTTTCCACATAAGGTCATAGATTCATATGATCAAGTGATTAGAAATGTGGACATCTTTGGGGTCATTATTCAACCCACTGCAAAAGGTATTGATATCATAGAAGTCAATATTTATACACACAAACACAGACTCATATACACACACATGCATGGATAATTTTCATCCATACATGGATAATGTATGGATAATTTTTTTAAAAGGCTGTAGGAAAATATAACTAATTATTGACATAGTTATCCCTAGGGATGGGGGTAGAAATAGGTTAGGAAATGGGAAAAACTGCACTTTTTAACTTGTACATTTCTATACTATTCTGTACTATTTCATATTCTAGAGGAAATCAATGAAAAGAAATATGTAATTAATGTGTAATTAAATATATTAATATGTGTTTGCTAGCTTTGATCTAAATAGAGCAATGGGACACTTTTATGAATTCCATATTTTAGATATTTTCACCGAAAACCCTGCTTATTTTTAGTGTTAATGGAAAATTATAGCTCTATGAACTAATACAATAGCTAGGATACCTCTGTCTTCTGAACCAAACTTTGGGCCTTTTAAACTTAGAGAAGGGCTAAGGAACTTAGGTATATTATTATTTTCTTTATTTACTGTTATTTTGTGAGACATCCCCTGTCTAAACACAGTGGTAGATAGGAATCCTCTCCTCAGAAAAACATACCTCAACCTTAACATGATTATCATGTAATTTTGCCCACTGGCTCCAGTTTAAGAACCTCTGTCCCTAAAAATGTTTGCAAAAACAAATATTATCTTTCTTAGGGAAGTATTGCTAAGAATAAATACTCAGCTATAATAGGACTACCCTACTGGGGTCAAATTCTTTTCTGAAGCTGCTCTATCCCCCTCAGTAGCTACTAACCACATGTGTCTACTGGAATGTGAGTTTCAATTAATTAAAATTAAGCAATTAAAAACTTCAGTTCCTCAGTCATCCTGACCACATTTCACAAGCTCAATAGCCCATGGCACTAGCTCCTGCCATATTGGATATCACAAATATGGAATATTTCCCATCACTGCAGAAAATTGTGTTGAGCAGCATTGTTCCAGATCAGGTGCTCCAGGCTACAAAGTGAATCAAGATGAAATTTAGGTTAAATTATTCTAAATAATAAATTATTTAAAAAGAAGCTATATTTCTTCAGCTGTAGGCACTGTCATATAGGTTATCTTATTTATGCCCTTTAACACTCATGTGAGGGAAGTAATATCTTTCTTTTACAAACCTAGGCAGTTGGAATTCAGATGGCAAACTTTGGAATAACCTGCATTTTTAAACCCCAGATATTGTTTGTGCCTAAGGAGCAGTCTTAGATACTCTAAGCTGACTTTCCTATTTCAATACTTCAGGCTCACACCCCTCTGGAAGATAGAATTTTAAAGCTTTCCACCATCAAAGGTGTCATATTCATTTGTTATGCATAGACTATTTTCTGACTATTTTCTCATATGTTTGTATGTACAGTAATAGGACATCTTGCCTTAAGTTATGCCTGCAAATAGTCAAGGCTCAGCAATTGTAAAGCTTATTCCCATAAAGCAGAGTTAACACCAGGAAGTGTATTTCTCTCCCTCTACCTAGCAATGGCACCTCATTGCTTTGCCTCTGGACTAAGGCATTGTTTGGAATTTGAAATGATACTACCAAGGATATTTCAAGAGAAACTGATACACAAGAAAGCCCCTATTATAATCATTAACGGCACAAAGTAGCTTTAAAACATTGCCTATGTTTGGAATTCTCTAAAAAGTGAGAATTTAACCAGGACCTGGAATAAATTTGAATTCATTTTTGTTTCCAAAATATCTTTTGATAAATTAGAGTTGGAGCCAAAATAATCAAGTGTAAATAGGGCTTTCAAGCATCATCATGTGTGGAGTTCTCTAAAACGAGACTGCAGTCAAGGGGCCAGGTGAGATCTGAACCTGCTTGCTCAGCCCACCCAGCCATGAATAGGTCAGATCTGGGTTTGTCAAGGAAAATGCTATCTTTTCCTAATCTGCCTATAGGTGCTATGGGCTTACCAAGCCGTATTGTCATGGGAACTTTTCCACTGAAAGGAAGTTCTCACGGAAAGACTTGCTGATTTACTTGAAGGTATTGTGCATGTATACATAGTTAAAATTTTTTTGAATGATACTTTATCACAGTTACTGATTTAAAGAACATAAAGTAGGAAATTGTGGCCCTGGAGAATTGTAGTGCTGGAGAAGACTCTTGAGAGTCCCTAGACTGCAAGGAGCTCAAACCAGTCAATCCTAAAGGAAATCAACCCGGAATATTTACTGGAAGGACTGATGCTGAAGCTGAAGCTCCAGTAGTTTAGCCACCTGATGTGAAGAGCCGACTCATTGGAAAAGACACTGATGCTGGAAAGACTGAAGGCAAAAGGTGAAGGAGTGGCAGAGGATGAGATGGTTAGATAATATTACCGACTCAATGAACATGAATTTGAGCAAACTCTGAGAGATAGTGAAGGACAGGGAAGCCTGGAGTGCTACAGTCCATGGGAATCCCAAAGAGTCAGACACAACTTAGCAAAGTAAGAAAGCCTGAAATGCACCATGGATTTTAAATGACACATGGTGCCCATATAAGAGAGAAGAATGCTTTGAATACTAATGCTCAAAAGCACTGATAACGGGAAATAAATCTTAGAAAAGAGAACTATGGATAAAGATCAATTCATCTGTTTATTCAATTCATTTTGAAGGAAGGTGCTTTGCGAGTTGCGATCTGCAGGTTCCTTTAGGTGTGGAAGTGAGCCTGGGAGAGAGCAGGGCTGTGCATGCCTTGGTGCCTCAACTCTGCTTCCAACAGAGCAGCTCAGAGTTAATCCATTTTACATACCAGACTTCTAACATTTGAAGAAACTTTCACGGCTGAATTGTATTTGAAAACAACTACCCTAGACATGTTATTGTAGCCACACTCATTATTCACCACGTAACCCACATTCACGGGTATTATCATTTTAATCTTTAAAATAGGCTTATGTAGCCTTATTATCCTCTCTTCATACACGAAACAGCCTTAGAAAGGTTACATAATTCGTTAGTATCACCCAGCTAGTAAATGGCAAAGCTGAAATTTCAATAGGATCTAACTTCCTTCAAAAATGTTACTATCAAGTACTTCCACACACAGTGTTAGCTTGATCTGGAAAAATAAATTCATATTCAAAGCCAATGATCAAGATACATATGAGATAAATACAATCAGTGAATTTGTCTATAACCATTTCATTTACAGCATTATGTGGCGATTACTGATTTATATCATTTGTCCAGCCATGTCTTCTCTGACATCACCCAAACCTGACCTGGTCTCACAGAAAAGCTCAAGAGTCTTTTTTCCCTGCCTTGGCCTTATTGAACAGCATGTGGGCTCTTAGTTCCCTGACCAAGGATTGAACTTGCTTCTCTTGCATCGGAAGTACACAGTCTTAACCACTGGACCACCAGGGAAGTCACAAGCTCAGTCATCTTCAGATCATCATTTTATTTTATTTTATTTTATTTTTAAACTTTACAATATTGTATTAGTTTTGCCAAATATCGAAATGAATCTGCCACAGGTATACATGTGTTCCCCATCCTGAACCCTCCTCCCTCCTCCCTCCCCATACCATCCCTCTGGGTCGTCCCAGTGCAGCAGCCCCAAACATCCAGTATCGTGCATCGAACCTGGACTGGCAATTCATTTCATACATGATATTATACATGTTTTAATGCCATTCTCCCAAATCTTCCCGCCCTCTCCCTCTCCCACAGAGTCCTTAAGACTGTGGAATTTAGAAAGATGGTAACAATAACCCTGTGTACGAGACAGCAAAAGAGACACTGATGTATAGAACAGATCATCGTTTTTTAACAAGTGTGCATTTTGCAGTCTGTTCCTCTTCATCTCTTCGTACAGTAAACTTTCCATTGGCTCTAAATCATTCTTATTCATCTTTGAAGGTTTAACTTCCTTATGGCACTTGATATTCTTACCCATCATGCAGTTTCCTTTTCTGAGGGTCTGTAGCATTTTAGATAAAATTTCATTATATTGCTAGACACAAAAATATAATAAAATGTGCTACAATTATCATGTTATACATTGTGTAGGGCAAGGATTATGTATGTTTCACCTTTTATATGTCAACATCTATTAAAGCTGCCATAAAAATTGATTGAACGAGTAAATATACAAACAGATGGAAACCACTGAAAATGTCCACATCTTGAAAGTGTGAGTACTGCATCACCTTCATGCAGGACTCAGCACAGTGATCTTTGTAGGTCACCCTTGACACTATTAAATAAAATGACTATCTCTGGTATATCTCTATACAAAATGAAATAGAACATATTAATATTACTAATGTATTGCAAGCCTATTAATGTGTTGCATTCTCCATTGCAAATCACACAGGACTACATAAAGAATAATTTTTAGTCACTATTCTAAATAGGTTTATATTTAAGTTGGTAAGAAGCTTTTTCTTCCTTACCAGGCATTGGGTGGCATGAAGTGCTTGCCACACTCACAAACTTGTTTGAGATAAGTGGTCGTGGTCAGTTTCTTACACCTAGGGCATCATGTTGGTCATGTGATTCTGTTGGATAAAGAGTACGGGGCACGTTGAAAGGCTGGATCTGTGCCATGTTGCCACAGGAGAATATTGACTAGTATGTTCTTCCTGATTGAAAGGTGACTACTGATTCAATTGGGTATTCCTTTTGGTGGAATTTTGACTATAAGGATCAGAGAAAAGCAGTGGAAAATGTTGAAAGTAGTCATAGAAACAGTGGGGAAGTGAGAGAGAATTAGAATAAAGAGAGAAGAAGAGAAACAGAGGCTGAGTCACAAGTATGAGAAGCTTCTGGAATAAGAAGTCATTCTTATTCTTATAAGTGAGCATTTTAATAACAAGATACTCAAGTGGAGCTACCAGACATCAGCTGTTGTATCTGAAGAGTAATGACTGTCTTAATTCTTCATGAAGTTTGACCATTCACTTTTCTTTTTGCTTTTCTTTTAATTTTATTATTGGAGGATAATTGCTTTACAATATTGTGTTAGTTTCTGTTGTATAATGAAGTGAATCAGCCATATGTACACATATATTCCCTCCCTCTTGAGCCTCATATTCACTTTTCACTCTGTTTTTTTCCTCTGTTTTCTGAGGTTACCTAAATGCCTCAGGCTCTTTTGGGTTTCTTTGTGAAACATTATTCTGTCAATGAACTTTCACTTAAAGAAAAAAAAAAGGTTAATAACCTTCAGGTTAATTACAAACTCACCTTCCTGTTCAAGATTTGGCATATGAACTGATTTTGAATTTAAGGAGTTTGCTTAGAGTTGACGACTCAATATAACTAAACTCTAGATGGGGGCAGAATTCCTCATTTATGTTTCTCCTTTCTCAGTGTTTGATTTGGTGCCTTTGCCCTAGAGTACCAATAATGAAATTTGTGTTTAGGGACCAAAGAATGTCCAAAGGGATTAAAGTCAGTGTTTATATTAATTGTGAGAAAGAGTCAAGGCAGTTGAGGAAGTTCTGTGTTCAGTCTTGAGAAGTGAATTCTATTCTGTGTTTTCAGTGGGATGAAGTAGATATGAAATATTATTTCAAACCCGTAAAGAAATATATATATATATATAGAGAGAGAGAGAGAGAGAGAGACTGCTGCTGCTGCTAAGTCACTTCAGTCATGTCCGACTCTGTGCAACCCCATATATATATATATATATACACACATACATCAAAACTCGAGGACCGAAAAGTGAAGTACCAAAACAGTCTATTTAAGGTATGGTGAAGACGCCAAGCCTGGTGGCCACTAAAAAGAACCAAACAGGGTCATCTATAGGGGTGTGGATGGATCTAGAACTTGTCACACAAAGTGAAGTAAGGCAGAAAGTGAGAAACATGTATCATATATTAACGCATATATGTGGAGTCTTGAAAAATGGTACCTATGAACCTATTTCCAAGGCAGAAATGGAGATGCAGACATAGAGGACATGTGGACACAGTGGGAGAAGGGGAGGATGAGATGAACTGGGAGATTGAGATCGACATATATGCATCACCATGTGTAAAAGAGATAGCTGGTGGGAAGTTGCCATATAACACGGGGAGCTCAGCTCAGTGCTCTGAGATGACCTAGAGGGTTGGGGGGTGGGACGGAGGTCCAAGAGGGAGGAGGCATATATATATGTATATATACATGCATATGGCTGAGTCATGTCATTGTACAGCAGGAATTAACACAACATTGTAAAGTAATTATATTCCAATAAAAAACGGGATTGCAACTATACGTCTTTGACAGTTTGAATACTTAACCATCTAAGGCAGTGGACTGGATAAAATTACTTTTTGGAAATCTTCAAAGGTATGATTCTGTGTTCATTTATACCTTTTGTATAGCAGATTTTAAAATGTGGGTAAATACAACTTGAACAATAAACAGGTTAGAAACGTCTTCTCAATGACTGTAGATTTGTGACTTCTCAGCTTTGTCACATATAGTAAGTGCTCTAGAGTAGTACAGTACAATGAAGCAGGATCATTAGGGGATAGCAGTCACTGATGTGATTAAGAAAGGCCCCTGTCATGGTTAATAATGATGATCTCAATAAATTGTTATTGCCGGAAATATTCCATTTGGCTCAGTTATCCTGCTGCTTTCATGGCCTCTGCAGTTGGTTCAAAGACTCTGAAACAAGAAGCAGGACAACGATTATTTGAATAAAGGGCACTACAAGTACAAAACTTTTATAGAAAAACCCAGAATCACAGTACCTAAGTCATAAATGGTGTCTCCCACATGGAAAAACTGTTCTCCCAAACCCACTCGGGTGTCAACACACTTTGAAAAAGCCATTAGCAAGGCAAACGGTTTAGTACCTCTGAGTTTTTAAGAACAGAACACAATTCCCAAGAAGGTTTTTTTTTTTCCCCACACTTAGTTTTCTTTTATAAGGTACGAGGGGCATCTATGCAAGTGCCTGAGACCAGCTAAGACTTTTGTACCACTTAGGTTGAGGTCTCTTGGGAATGCATACTCACTCTGACTTATTTCCCTTTGAACAGCGGGAGGGATCCATTTTCATGAACAACAGCTGTGGCCCCATCCTCACTTGATAATTTCCTTATTCGGTGAATCCAGATTAAGTACATTTTATGCATCAGATGTGGTGCTGGACACCCAGAACCAGATGGACCCTTGAAAGGAAGTGCAGATGATCTTCTACGGAGAACCACCCAAAATTATCTTTGAAAATAGTTCTTCAAAAAGAAAAAGGTAAGAAACATTTTGAATTTTTTTGAAAAAGAAAAATTCTTATGGTCAAGAACTGAAGGGGATTTTTCAAGAGCATTTTCAAAGAAGCTTATGAAGGGTCTAGACCAATAGAATATGTTAATTGAATGAAAGATAAATGAAATAGACACAACTCAGTTTAGGGCCCCCATAATCAGAAACAGAAAGTCTATTATATTTAGAACAGATAAAGAACAAGGTCCTACTGTAGAGCACAGGGACCTGCATTCAATACCCTGTGATAAACCATAAAGGAAAAGAATATTAAAAAAGAATGTCTATATGTGTATAACTGAGTCACTTTGCTGGACAGCAGAGATTGATTGGCACAACACCGTAAATCAACTATAGTTCAATAAAAAAATTGAAAAAAAGAAAACAGAAGGTCATCACAATCTGGATTCTGATAAAGATACCCCCTTTTCTAGGTTCCCACAGCACAGTGACCAAATTTAAATGGTAGGAAGTTTTCAGCGGGTTTTGTTTTTTCTTTGTTCCTCTGTGATGTGATCCCATGAGGTAAATATATATTGCTAACAGTCCATCTCTGCTACTGACTGGATTCGTAATATGGATCACCAGGGCCCACACCACTAAAAGCCACTTCCTCTCCACTTGTATGTGCTTAATAGTTCCCTAGTTTGTACTTGTAATTCTGTGCCAGAGGCATGAACCAGCATCTCTGAGTCAGGAGATGACAGATATGAAAAAGGTATAAACAAAAGCCCAAACCTCATCTGGAGGAAAAAAAAAGAAAAACAAACAAACAAACAAAAAAAACTGGCTTCCCAGAGTCATTATAACAAAGTAATGGTCCTCACCAACAATAAATAATATTTATTAAAAACAAAATCTATACAAGGTTCTTTGTTGGACATTTTTCATACATTATTTCACTGAATGCTTTCTCTCAGCCTACAAGGTAGAAATTATTTCTCCTCTTTTATAGATAAGGAAACAGGCTTAAACTGAATCATTTGTTTTCGCCCACACAGCTAGTAATTGGATTCAAATGAAGATGTGTCTGCCCTCAAACCTGTATTCTTACTGACAAACCAAGTATTCACTGGGGACCATGCCCTCAGCCGTGATACTGGGGTGAGAGGTGATGGAGGAGAGAGAAAGACAAAGACAGATTAGAGAAGAGAGGACACGAAATAGTGGAGAGACGCAGAGAAGAACCAACTCTAGAATCCTATGGAACTAATTCAAGTCCATCCACCACTCTTAACTGCTGTGATACCTTAAATAGGTCTTCTGAGCTGTGGTTTCCTCCTGTGTAAACTGCGGCCTGCAGTTGTACCTATTCTGAGGCTCTTGTAAATTTTAAATGAGGTCATGCATATTGCATAACTTCCCTATTACTGTAACAAATTACCACAAACTTGGTGGCTTAAAGCAACATAGATTGATTATCTTTTTTTTTAATTAAATTTTTTTGCCATGCCACGCAGCTTGTGGGATCTTAGTTCCCCAACCAGGGATGGAACCCGCTCCCTCTGCATTGAAAATGCAGAGTCTTAACCACTGGACTGTCAGGGAATTCCCCACAAATCAATTGTCTTATAATTCTGTAGTTGAGAAGGCTAAAATGGGTCCTGCTGTATAAAATCAAGATGTCACGAGGGCTACATGTCTTCCAGGACCCCTGTTGGAGAATCTGCTTCCTTGCCTTTTCCACCTTCTGGGGGACATTCATAGGTCCTGGCTCATGGCCCCTTCCACCGTCTTCAGAAACAACCAGCTGAGTCCTTTTCACAGTGCATGGGTCTGACATTAATTTTTCTGTCTCCTGCTTTCGACTTTAAGGACCCTTCTGATTACATTGGGCTCATCCAGATAATCCCTAAAAATCTCCCTAATTTAGAATCAGATAATGGGCAACCTGATTCCCCTTTGCCATGTAACCTAATATAGTCACAGAGTCCAGTCATCAGATTGCGAGCAAGGGTGGGGGCATTAATCTGCGGACCACCAATATAACGTCTTCCCATAGACTTCCCAGGTGATGCTAGTGGTAAAGAACCCACCTGTCAATGCAGGAGACATAAGAATCGTGGGTTCAATCCCTGGGTCAGGAAGATCCCCTGGCAAATGGCAACCCACTACAGTATTTATGCCTGGAGAATCTCATGGCCAGAGGAGCCTGGCGGACTACAGTCTATAGGGTTGCAAAGACTTGGACATGACTGAAGTGACTTAAAACACACAACATAACATCTTATGCTTTTAAAGAAACTCAATATGTAATTTTTGGTGCAATTACTACTATTATTTTATTATGCAGGTCATATACTGTATAAATCTATTCTCCTTTGAAAAACTCAACTCAGACATACACACTGATATTTATTTTGTGTGTGTTTATCTATAGCCCTAAATTTTACTCCCCACCAGAGGTAACTATTGTTAAGGGTTTAGCATGTATCCTAAGAGAGTTTCCACTCCAGTGTTCTTGCCTGGAGAATCCCAGGGACGGGGGAGCCTGGTGGGCTGCTGTCTATGGGGTCACACAGAGTTGGACACGACTGAAGTGACTTAGCATAGCATAGCATAGCATAGCATAAGAGAGTTTCATAATTTATTTTCAAACATATAAATAGGCATTCATATATGCTAAGTCGCTTCAGTCGTGTCCGACTCTGTGCGACCCCAGAGACGGCAGCCCACCAGGCTCCCCCGTCTCTGGGATTCTCCAGGCAAGAACACTGGAGTGGGTTGCCATTTCCCTCTCCAATGCATGAAAGTGAAAAGTAAAAATGAAGTCGCTCAGTTGTGTCTGACTCTTCGCGACCCCATGGACTGCAGCCCACCAGGCTCCTCCGTCCATGGGATTTTCCAGGCAAGAGTACTGGAGTGGGGTGCCACTGCCTTCTCCATGTACATATATAGGTAAATACATAAATGGAAAATTTACATATATAAAAAATATAAATATATTTTTACACCTAAAATGACATCATGTCGTGAATATTGCTTTATAATCTGGACATTTCAAATAGTCATTCTCCTTAATAAGTCTCTCTACCTTATTCTTCATTCTGTGGTATTCTATAGTGGTAATATACTATAATTTATGAATCTGTTACCTTCATAGTGAATTTTGCTTTATTTCACTTCTGTTATAAACATGCTACAATGAGCATCTTTGTGTACCCTTGCAAATGTATCTCTAGAAGGGGTTTATCAGAGTACAAATTGATATTGTAGTTTAAAACCATGATTGAAATTCTTTACAATTGACCTACAGACATTTCCTATAAATGCATAAGTACAATCAAATCATATGTTCCCTGTCCTTTTTCTTCTGTCCACATCGATACCCCAGCCACTGAGGTATCTTCCCACTATTAGTACTGGTGACAGATTCCATCTCCAGAATGCTTCCAGGCTTACAGATACAGAGTCTAGTATAATTCACTGCTGTTTTACCCCATGTTTCCTCACTTATCAGAGGTATTACGTAACCTTCCATGTGTTCCAAGTTTGCTTTTTGGTAAATTATTCGCAATTTTTTCCCCATGATTCTATTAGACTGGCTGTCTTTTCATTTTCATTGTAGAATTGTCCTTTATTAGAGAGATTAATCCTGTGTTACAAATATATTTCTCCAGTTCATCAATTTTACATTGTAATGTAACCACAGGAATAGCTAGCCCATCACCTTTGCCATATATAGTGACCCCATTAAGGGAGTGAGATCCTATTATACCCACAATTCCTTTCTGAACTCAAGAGGATGGGATGATACAGGGAGTGGATCTCAGGGGATGAAGATCTGGGGCACCTTTTTAGCATTCTGCCAACGACAGCTGTGGAGGGGAATCGGGGATGTTCAGCTGCTTCATATAAACCTTCAGTTAACTTTTTAAATGTTTCATACGAATTGGGGATGTTCAGCTGCTTCATATAAACCTTCAGTTAACTTTTTTAATGTTTCATACGGCACCCTCACTGTCTGAGACACCCGGGCCTCAATTTCTCAGCCTTGTTGGGGTTCATCAGTATAAAATGACATCCTGATAGTCTTTCCCAGTGATTGGGTTAGATTCAGATTGGGTTAGATTTTCTTGGGTCTGATAAAACTTAATGATGACTAATGAGAACCTACTGTCTAGCACAGGGAACTCAGTGCTCTGTGGTGACTTAACTGGGAAGGAAATCTAAAAAAGAGGGGATATATGTATACACATAGCTAATTCACTTTGTTTTACATAAGACACTGATACAGCAGGGTAAAATAATGTACTCTAAAATAAAAAAACAAACAACAAAAAATCTTAGTGATTCAGTTTCTCTAGATGAATTGTCTAAGCTCCTGTCTGTGGGGCAGGGTGGGAGGAGAGAGAATGTAAGCTCTCCTGGAACTTGTTAGGGAAAGAAAGCTGAAGGTCTCACCATTCAAATGTACAGATTTTCACATAGCCGTTTCGTCTTCAGATCAGCCTCTCATCTGTACCATCTTTTACCAGTGATTCCAAGTCTGGCATCTCTCTGGTCTCCCATGAAGATCATGCAGGAGTGGTTGTCTGCTCCAAGTGGTGCTGAAATGCTGGACTTTCAATCAATATATATTTTTGCCAGCCACACAGCTTGTGAGACAGTTTCCCGACCAAGAATCGAACCTGGTCCCTTTCATTGAAAGTGCAGACACTAACTGCTGGGAATTCTCTAGATTCACTTTTATTTTTTTTAAGATTTTTATTTATTTATTTTTTTTAATGTGGACCATTTTTAAAGTCTTTGCTGAATTTGTTACAATATTGTTTCGGTTTTTGTGTTTTAGTTTGTTGACTGCCAGGCATGTGGGATCTTAGTTCCCCAAGCAGGGATGGAGCCCACACCTTCTGCATTGGAAGGCAAAGTCTTAACCCCTGGATTGCCAGCGAAGTCCCTACAGCCACCTCTTTAATACCCAACCTTGCCTGCCCCTTCAGTGTTCTCAATCTTAGTGGGATTCTGTGAGGTCAACCTGCTTGTTGATCTCTGAATTTTTATGTTTGATAATTATCTGCCTTGGTGACTCATTTATTGTCCTTTACTAACAGCTGTTCATTCATTGTGCTTCCTTGTTACAGATATCCATCCTCTCATTCATTGAATACATTCACTGAATAGCATTTGGCTCCTGTGTCTATTATGATTGTTGTTTGAGGGCGAGTGGTTCTCATTTGGAAGAGGGGTCACATGTGTCTTCATTCTACCGTGAAAACCAAAGGTCACTCTTATGATAATGATGATCACTGCCATTATTTTGTAATAAAGCTTAGGGCATGGTATCTGCTCAGGGACTTGGAGTTCTTTTTATGGAAAAAAGGCTTAATCCCATTGTCCCTAACAGAATAAGAGGGAGAGCATTGTGCCCCGCAAGCACAAGCCAGACTGAGGACCCGTATGAATTCGTGTGAATTATCTGTGTTGGGTCAGTCATCTACCTGCTCTCTGCACTGAATAACGGAGACCATCTTGCTAAGTCAGTGACTTCCCTTGAAGTTGATGGAGTGAAGATGAGGTCGATGGATTTCTGCCTGCAGATAATTCACATCAGCAATAGATCTGCCGGTGGCCTCTGTGTTCTCCAAAACCACTTAAAAAAAATTCAGGTAGTAAACCCAAAGATCAATGGTTTGTATGGAGAAAATATAAATAATATGGCCCATTTGAGGAAGAGTTCATTAAAAAATCCAAACTGGGTTAGGCATTTTTTGTTTACTATGAATCCATTCTTAGAGAGTCATTGGCCTTCTTGGGAAAAATGATGATACATTTCTATTTATTGAAGATTGTTTGAGCTTCTGGCTAAGACATTATGGGAGATACTTGGTTGAAAAAGACACAACAGACTTCAAAGAACTTACTGGTGGTACTATTTACCAAGATATGAGTTGTCTCATTTTTACTGAAGAGATGGATAAAATTATAGGAGGATTGGAATGAGGCACACTGGATATCAAATTTGCATGTTTTTTTTAAAAAAATGAGGATACTATGCAAGCACCTGTGTGTGTATTCATGTGTGCATATATGTGTGTGTGTGTATACAAATACACACACACTGATACCTTAGGTCACCCCAGAGCAGTTAAAGTAGAGCCTGAGTATGGTGCCTGGGTTGTGGAATTTTATTTCTTTATTGAGGGTTGTCAAGGTTTTTTTTTTTTTTTTAATTGGAGTATAATTGCTTTACCATATTGTGTCCGTTTCTGCTGTACAGTGAAGTGAGTCATCTGTATGTACACATATATCCCCTCCCTCTGGGACCTGCCTCCTACCCACCCCCACCCCCATGCTCTGGTCATCACAGAGCAACGAGCTGAGTTTCCTGTGCTATACAGCAGCTTCTCACTAGCTATCTATTTCACACATGGTAGGGTATGGATGTCAATCCTATTTTCCCAATTCATCCCACCCTCCTTTCCCTCGCCTGTGTCCACACATCCATTCTCTACGTCTGCGCCTGTATTCCTGACCTGGAAACAAGTTCATCTGTACCATTTTTGTGAATCAGAAAGGGTCATGGAATTTTAAAGGTGTAGCTACTGCTGAGATGCTCTGAACTAGGATAACAGAAAACTTTGGCAGAATACATAGGCATATGTAGATACAAATGAGAGGAGCGGTTGTTACATTTCTCTTTGTATTGATGTCTTATTTGATAATTTCAAGAAAGCCAGAAGAGAAAACCCTTTCCATGTTTTCTGCTCTCTCTCTATGGAAAGGAAAGGCAGGTGATGAGCTCTCTGTCACCGAAGAGAGAGTCTCTTCACACAGAAAATCAAGTACCAATGTGCCCAGCTTTTGAGCAAAGCCTGGGTCAATTAGCATTAGAGGATTTTTCTCTGTTTCCAAAGGTAGAGTTCTCCCCCTTCGCCCCCCGCCCTCCCACTTTAATCAAACCACCAATTGCCATTCCATCAATTTAATCACAGGTTTCCTCTAGAAAGGTTTGCTAGTGAGGAATTAGTTTCCAGGGTCACTGAACCTCTGTGAGCAGCCTCACCTCTGAACACCAGAGAGAGTGCTTATTCTGAATTCAAAGGCTTTCTTGCTTAGATCTCTGCTGTAAACCCTAGGATGTAGTCAACCTACGAAAACATTGCTGGGAAATAAAGTTATAAGGGCTCGATTGGCCCCTGTGAAGGTATTGAGTGCAGCTCTTATTTTTAATCATGTTTAAAGATTGGATCGCTTTTTCATTCTTTGTAATAAAACCTGTCTTTCATTCTGAAAGGCACACTAAGGCAAGAACAAAACAGAGTGTCATCCATTCTTTTGGCAGTTTGTGTCTCATACGGACATATTTTAGAATCCTGGATATGAACATTTTTTATTCGTGTGTATTAATTCTAAGAAAAATTTCCCCCTTCCATATCAAAGAAGAGAAAGTTGTCAAAATGATTCTATTTCACTTAGAAATAGCTTCTGTCTGCATATCATTTTCTTTTCACTGTCATAAGCAGATTTTCATGTTTGTTATAGCCTCTGAAGACCCAGGTAGCTAGGCATAAGCTGTTCTGGATTCAATTCTATTTCAAAAATCAGTGAACAAAGCAGTCCTCCTGAAAAATTACAGCAAACTCTTCATTACAAATGACAATGAAGGAAGCTAGAAGAACACAGATGGAGTTCTGAATCCCAAGTGAGTTTTTCAGCGTCAGAATAGACTAGGGTAAAAAAAAAAAAATGTCAAGGATGTTTGATTTGCAAATTTGTATTGAAATAAATACAGAACGTATCAATGCCAGTTTTACTGGCCTCTGTTTTCTGAAATAATATTGCAAATTTATTTAATTATTTATTCTTTCCTGCTTGACGATTCTCAAACATTCTTCAAGTGATGCATAGAGATGTTCCCCAGAGAAATAGGGGGAAAATAGCAGAAAGGGACAGTGAATACTGTCAGCTCTTCAGTGATGTTGGGAACTGTTTGGATTCACGAGATTGAGAACATGTATTCCTCCAATGTATTTATTAGGCAATTTTTCCAGATTTTAAGTCAAGTTTTTCACACTGGAATAGTGAGCTGCTATATAATAAAGTTTCTATTTCAATTTTTTTTTAATATAAAGGAAGAGAAACAGAACTTTAAAAAACTTATTTACTTATACTATCACAGAAAATGATTTCTTTAAAAGTGACCACTAAAAAAAAAAATTTTTTTTTGAAAAAGGGTTTTGAAACATTCTGGTGCATTTTATTATTTCCACAGAATTGAGAAGAACATCCTTCCAGGAATAGGCACACGGATCTCAGATTCTCCCCCAAGAGAGACTTGCTACTTTTCTTTGCTCTCTTGTTCTTTAAGAATCTAAGAGAACAACACATCTTTAGAATCTCAGTTGATCCAAATTCACAGACATTCCATCTGTGGAATTCAGGATTGTGTTTTGTGCTTTGCTCAACTGTAAGCTGACTGCTCTACAGTCAGCTCTTCTAGAATAAATTAGACCTTTGTCTCTTTCCTTACATGGACCTGAAGGCATTGTTTTGGGTTCTTGGCGCATGCTTGGATTCTGGTTGGCCTGGGACACTTCATATTGTAATTTTGGCAACTCCAAGAATTACAGTGCTCTGTGCCAACAAAGACTTAGTTTAGTTTCAGGATTTAGTTTTAATATCCAGGTTTACAATTCGAAGACATAGTGAAGAGAAAGATACTCCCTGCCCTCAGGGAGGGTGTGTTAACACACTACCAGACAGCAATTTAGTAAATAATTTGAATGAAATTGTTTTAAGGAAAATCTGTAGATGGCCATTAGCAAAGAAGTACAAGGATTCATTAAAAAAAAAAAAAAAATTCTTAACAAGGGAATTAGGACATAACATTTCAACTAGACATTATTTTGAATTCTAATTGAAATTCTAAATTCAGATATGATAGGCAAGGTATTTCTAGAAATACGGAGCTGTGAAGAGCTTGTTTTTTAGTGGAGATCAGATAGTTTTCTTACATAAATTTATTTCTTCCATGAGTTCATGACAGAATAACACAAAGAGATTGCTACATATAGAACATCCCATTTTTTTTCATTTCAAGGTTTAATAATCACAAGCTAAGATCATGGCATCTGGTCCCATCACTTCATGGGAAATAGACAGGGAAACAGTGGAAACAGAGTCAGACTTTATTTTTCTGGGCTCCAAAATCACTGCAGATGGTGACTGCAGCCTTGAAATTAAAAGACACTTACTCCTTGGAAGGAAAGTTATGACCAACCTAGACAGCATATTCAAAAGCAGAGACATCACTTTGCCAACAAAGGTCCGTCTAGTCAAGGCTATGGTTTTTCCAGTGGTCATGTATG
>NW_011494677.1:4502580-4508231 GCF_000754665.1 Bison bison bison | reverse complement strand
GAACTGTGGTGTTGGAGAAGACTCTTGGACTGCAAGGAGATCCAACCAGTCCATTCTAAAGGAGATCAGTCCTGGGTGTTCTTTGGAAGGACTGATACTGAAGCTGAAACTCCAATACTTTGGCCACCTCATGCGAAGAGTTGACTCATTAGAAAAGACTCTGATGCTGGGAGGGATTGGAGGCAGGAAGAGAAGGGGATGACAGATAATGAGATGGCTGGATGGCATCACCAACTCAATGGACATGAGTTTGAGTGAACCCCGGGAGTTGGTGATGGACAGGGAGGCCTGGTGTGCTGCAATTCATGGGGTCTCAAGGAGTTGGACACAAATGAGTGACTGAACTGAACTGAATCACAATTTAGCCTGACTCTTCACAACTCCATGGTCTGTAGCCCGCCAGGCTCCTCTGTCCATGGGATTCTCCAGGCAAAAATGCTGGAGTGGGTTGCCCTTATCCAGGGGATCTTCCCAACTCAAGGTTTGAACTTCGGTCTCCTGTGTTGCAGATGGATTCTCTACCATCTGAGCCACCAGGGAAGTCCATGTAGATTGGAACCAGGCCACAGAGATAGTGTTTCAGTTCACAGTCAATTTTCTATCAAGATAAAATTTAAATGTGCAACATAGGTGTGGTTCTTAGTAACAAAAATATAGAAAGCATTGAACCTGGCTCTTGTGGAGTTTCCAAACCTGATATTATAACATATTTGATTAACTAGATAAATGTTGACAGAGGGTATTGTGCTGTGGGGTGGGTAAGGAGCTCTTTATGCCTGCTTACCTTTATATTTTTGATAAGAAAAAAGGAAGCTTATTTATCATATCTCCCAAAGCAATCTCCAATCTAGTTTGGGTATATAGTTGATTAAGAGTGTTATGAGCCCTTAAGCCCTCAAAACAATCACGTATTATCATGTTTTCATAGAAAAGAGTTTTAGATACCACTCTCTTCTCCAAATATGTTTATTTGTAACCCTATTTGCAATCTTATTTTCCAGTATAAATTTGTCTTGAATTGGTTTGGAGCCAGAATTCTTGACAGGTAGAGTCAAGCAACTAATGTAGTTAGGGCTTCAGCTGCACTTGCTTCTCAGGATATAACCCCATTAAGTTATGTTAGATGGAGGGAGAGTCTTCAACATAAAAGGATTATGAAAAGAAATGCAATTAAGTAGGTGGATGGGAGCTCACTATATTATAAGACTTCTCAATATTGGAAATTTCCATTGTTTATACAATTTTGTCCTAGAACTTTTTAAATAATAAATCTTTAAGTCTTTTTTATTGTTAATCAGAATATATCCTTTGCACTTGACCCTTTTCAATCAACATGTGCTTAAATGAATCAGACATGAAGAAAGACAAACTAGTTTTATAATAGGCCATTATATATTTGAAATATTCTCATTGGCATTCATGTAAATCCTTTAAAGGTCAAGAGGTCTCACCTGTATTTCAGGTCTAAAATGTTATGTGGTATATATCAGTAATTTTATCCTTTAAGAAGGAAGGTATAAATAGGAAATCCAGCCATGAAAAAGTATATTCAAGAAAATATTTTTTTCATATGGTAATTCAGAAACAATTCATTTAAGTATATTAGACATTTTATCCAGGTTATTTCTAGTATTTAAGGTCATGAACTTTAGTGATCTGAGGTTAGGTAAAGCAATGTGTCCCTAGTCAAGCCATTGGTAATTGCTCATATTTCTATGAGGTCTTAATTTTTCCAAAGATCATTACTACACCTTAATCCATTTGATTGTTGGTTTAATAAGGTGAGTTAGGTATCACTGTCTTCACTTTTTATATGAGAATATTCCAGCATAAAATCAGTTCAAGTCACATAGCAAATGGACAAATTACATAGCTGAGACTCAAAATCCAGTCTTTGGCTTTTTTCTTTAATACAAAAATCACATTATATATTCATTTAAAAACAATATTGTGGTTTTAAGTATTTTTTATAAAGAAAAGACATAATAAAGATTGGATATTTATACAGCAAGATTTGACCATGAATTTCTTTGAGACCCTAAATTTAGAGTCTCAAAATTTTCTTCCCTTCTTTCTGATCTTTGGATGATTTCATATTTTTTTAGTGACTGTGTTTTATATTTTGTATTAAGGAAAAGATTCTTTTAAAAATATAGAAGCAGAATGTTGGCCAGTAATTTACAAATCTTATAGTTTGAAAATAAAAGGGGTTTTTGTTTGTTTGCTTTTTACTTATTTGAAGGCCACTAAGTAGGATGGGGTGTTTGCATTTACAAAATGATATCTGGAATGACCACTATCCAGTTTCCATCTTTGCCACCAACTATCTGTGTGGCAAGATTCTATTTGTCTGAATCTGTTTCTTTGTCTCCTCAGTGAGAGAACTAAACTAGTTTTGTATATTCTTACATCATGTGTTTCTGAAGTACCTACTCTGGGCAAGACCTGTCTGCTTTTCAAGTCCACATTCTTTATAGTAAAGCATAGTTCTGGGTTAGTCATAATATACGTTTAGAAAACTCAAGGTATATTTATGTTCAACATTAACCAGAGGTCTGACTTTTTTCTGTACTCACAGAGGAGTTTAGAATAACCACCACATACTAATTTAAAAGGGCAACTTTGAACTCTTCATGGTTCATTTGAATTAATTGCTAGGATATGTTGAAATCAATGTATTTTCATCACATCAAACAGAAGAGATTCCATGCTAAAATTAGAAAAATAATCAGTGACCCATCTGATTCATTCTTTCAGCTGAATGCCTCCATTATTTATGACTGGAGGTTACAGAATGAGCACTCTTGTATTCAAGTGCCATGGTACAAGCAACCCATAAAGGCCTTTCTCTTGCTCTCTAGTGCATGACTGGCATTCTAAACGCATCACCTTGACCTACTGCAAATTAAGACTTTCTGAACTTTCTGTCTCTTCTGGAGTTACTCTTGTCTTCTCTGTCTACCTTCTGGTTGGTACTGTTCTATAGTTTAGAATATTGACTTTGCTTTTCAACTTTTACTCTATCGCTTCTAAATGCTCTAGGTAAAAGTTCTTGCTGTCCGATTCAGCATTTTTTTCAAGTGTCCCTCCAGATCCAAGAAAAACACCAGAAAAATGGGAAATACCAAACTCAGTAGCTCCTGCTTTGTACAAGTATGGAAATATTGGTCACAGTGACCTGTTTTAATCCTCACGTAAAAGTGAGAGCAGATTTCAGATGCCTGCTGCTGCTGCTGCTGCTGCTGCTGCTAAGGCGCTTCAGTCGTGTCTGACTCTGTGCGACCCCATAGATGGCAGCCCACCAGGCTCCTCCGTCTACAAGATTCTCTAGGCAAGAATACTGGAGTGGGTTGCCATTTCCTTCACCAGTTCAGATGCCTAATTCAGCTCATATTAAATATCATGTTCATTTCCATTCTTTAGATGGGGCAGTAGCTCTCCAGCTGTTGCATTCCATTTTAGAAATGGCTGTCATAGTAGTGGTGGATGGATTTGTATTTTCTGTGTGTATATATATATATATATATATCACTTTAAAATTGGGACAAAATGTTCTGTGTAAGTGTAAGCTATTAACAACCATTTACAGGATTAAGGACTTACCCAATATAGGCTGATGCCAGATACATTAACAGTTCTGAAGAAGCCATCATGGTTTATGGTGTCAGTGATCTGATGAAAGAGTATATAATAAAAGACATTAAACTTCTGGGATATCTTAAGATACAAAGAATGGTAGGAGACTATTAGGTGACCTTGTGAATCATATCTGTCACTGTTCCAGGGACAGTATCAAAGGCTCAGATGGAAAATATATTCACTTATTTATGAAAACTTTCCAAAGTATCTAGGAAGCTGAATAGATAACTAAAATAAAATATTCATAAATAATAGTATGGTAGAAACCAACCACAGTATGCATAAACACACAAATAGACTTTCTTCAAAGCCCAGAGCTAACTACCCAGCCATAATTTCTTTATGTTTGAACTCATGCTGAAAAAAAGGACTCCTTTCCTCCTCCAACTCCCAGGCTCAGAAGATTAGCTATAAAAACAGCCATTTGGCATAATGTAGGTTTCAAGTTTATTTGTATAGGAGTTTAATGTGTATTTATTGGACACCTTCTATCTACATATTGATATTTCTACGCATTTATCCATCCCATTGAACAGAATTTATGAAGGCAGAACCGAAGAGGACAATTTGTTGTTTCCCGGGCTCAACTCTTGTTTGTTTTCTCTTCTTTTCTCCCACCAACTTTCTTTTTACTGCTGTGATTGTCTGGCTGATTTCACTTTGAGGAATCATTTTTGCATTTCTCTTGATCTGTTTGACTCGTATCTCAGTAGATACCAGAGGAGAGTCCAAATCAATATACATACTTAAGTCAGCAGCACTTAAAAGGAAATTAGGTCTTTGTGTGAGTGAGAAACAATTTGGAAGAAAGGAAAATAAGAAATGTAGGGGGAAAAAAATCCCTCCCGTAGCTGTATGTTTCCTACTTTCTTATATTGAAATGCCCATCACAGCAGATATGCTGGCTAATTGAAGCAGGTTTATATGCATTCTAAATAATAAGCAGAGTTGAAAATCTGATATTTGTCAAATGGCAAATGACCCAGTCATGGGGTGTTACTGTCATCATGATAATATTTGTGCCACAGGTGTATCAAAACTTTATATTTTGCATGTTTTGTGTAAGATGATAAACATTTCCTTGTAAATGAGTTGCAAAACACCTGTGTTAAGGTAAACAGAAGTTACTGTCTGTATCTTACAGGTAAACATATTAGGATACAAAGATAATATGTAACTTGTCCATGATCATAGAATCTGTCAGTAGTAGGAAAGAGATTTGTTGATTTTTTTTCCTAAAGCACAAACTTCTCACTACCCTCTTACAATGCCTCCAAAGAGATGGTTAGAAGCTAAATGTCATTTGTGTAGTTTCTGTGTAATTGTACTGACTGATGTCTTTTTTTCCCCTTCCAATTAAGAGTCATATTTTCTTGTTTCTTCATATATATCTAATATTTACTTGGGGCTGTATGTTGAGAATGTTATTTTTGAGAGTCTGATTGTCAACCTCAGCTTGTTCTGGGCAGAGTTTACCTGCTGTTCTTCATTGTACCCCACTTCCTTGTGCTATGATTTGAACTTGGGTACAGGCAGAAATGGCACCCCACTCCAGTGTTCTTGCCTGGAAAATCCATGGACGGGGGAGCCTGGTGGGCTGCCGTCTCTGGGGTCACACAGAGTTGGACACGACTGAAGCGACTTAGCAGCAGCAGCAGCACAGGCAGAAAATCTGATGAATTTGGAGCTTACATTAGATATTTCCTTTATCTCAGGAATTATATTCCTACACTGTATGAAAAGAATGACTTCATATATTTTGTCCAGCTTTACAGTATCTTAAGATGAAATGATAAGTACAATATCTGTTATTACCTAATGACTTGAGCTGAAAGTCACTTATTTGACATTTATTTAGTCATTCTACCAATTTTGTCAGTTTCAAAATATTCCAGAATTACCATTTTCCAACATATTACCCTAAATGCGTGTCTTTCTTCCCAACGCCCTGCAAACATATGAGATTATAGAGATTTTATATCACAAAGAATAGGGAATCTGGAATACTAAAT
>NW_011494677.1:4491680-4502480 GCF_000754665.1 Bison bison bison | reverse complement strand
GACTATTGATGAAAGTGAAAGAGGAGAGTGAAAAAGTTGGCTTAAAGCTCAACATTCAGAAAAATAAGATCATGACATCCAGTCCTATCACTTCACAGCAAATAGATGGAGAAACAGTGGAAATAGTGGCTGACTTTATTTTTCTGGGCTTCAAAATCACTGCCGATGGTGATTGCAGCCATGAAGTTAAAAGACGCTTACTCCTTGGAAGGAAAGTTATGACCAACCTAGACAGCATATTAAAAAGCAGAGACATTACTTTGTCAACAAAGGTCTGTCTAGTCAAGGCTATGGTTTTTCCCGTGGTCATGTATGGATGTGAGAGTTGGACTGTGAAGAAAGCTGAGCGCCAGAGAATTGATGCTTTTGATCTGTGGTGTTGGAGAAGACTCTTGAGAGTCCCTTGGACTGCAAGGAGATCCAACCAGTCCATTCTAAAGGAGACCAGTCCTGGGTGTTCATTGGAAGGACTGATGTTGAAGCTGAAACTCCAATACTTTGGCCACCTGATGCAAAGAGCTGACTCATTAGAAAAGACTGTGATGCTGGGAAAGATGGAGGGCAGGAGGAGAAAGGGACGACAGAGGATGAAATGGTTTGATGGCATCACCAAGTCAATGGACATGGGTTTGGGTAAACTCCAGGAGTTGGTAATGGACAGGGAGGCCTGGTGTGCCGTGGTTCATGGGGTCACAAAGAGTCAAACACGACTGAGCAACTGAACTGACTGACGTGTAAAATAGATAGCTAGTGTTATGCACAAGGAGCTCAGGTTGGTGATCCGTGGTGACCTAGATGGGTAGGATGGGGTGGGGTGGGGTCAGAGGGAGGACCAAGAAGGAGGGGATATATGTATCCATATAGCTGATTCACTCACGACAGAAACTAACACAGATTGTAAAGCAACCATATCCCAATTTATATATACACACCAGAGAAGGCAATGGCACACCACTCCAGTACTCTTGCCTGGAGAATCCCATGGATGGAGGACCCCGGTGGGCTGCAGTCCATGAGGTCGCACAGAGTGGGACATGACTGAAGTGACTTAACAGTATATATATACACACACATATGTTTATATATATATATATACACATATATATATACACACACACACACACACACAAGTGTTTCAAGTGACAAAAAAAAAAAAAAAACCTTTTCAAGGAACAGAGAAAGACCAATATGTAAGCGTAGAGACATTCAATGATACTCAGCATTTTTGATGAAGAATCACAGATCTCTGGTTAAGGTACAGAGAAAGAAGCTAGAGTAAGAAGCTTTCTGCTTTTTGGCACAATTCACCCTGGCTTTGTTTAAATTTCAGATTTTCATGTGATTTATATAAGCCCTCCAAAATGTTAGTTAATGCAGGGATATGATGACTTAACTTTACCTTTTAAGCTCAATTAACTCCTAAGAATGAATAGAGTGAGGTTTTTAAAAAAATTCTCATATAACTATGACCTGAATGTTCCCAGCAACTTCTTGGTGACAAGCAAAGTTGCAGTTAAATTGTGTGCTTACGTGGTATGATTTAAGGGACATCAAAAAGCATCAACATAATTTTTTGCTAGTTTTTTTTTAAGGCACATGCTATTTTAATGTCTATTTGTTATTGCTAAATAAATGGCAACCTTAGTTCTTTCAAAAAAAAATGTCTTCACTGTGCTTGATATTTGTTTTCAGAGACAAAGCTTTTCAAAGACTCCACTTTTCAAAGAGTGATTTTTTTTCTTTTTGGACCCACCCTCTAGAGTAATGAAAATAAAAATAGAAAAAATATATGGAGCCTAACAAAATTTAAAAGCTTTTGCCCAGCAAAGGAAACCATAAATAAAACAAAAAGACAACCCTCAGAATGAGAGAAAATATTTGCAAACAAAGCAACTGACAAGGGATTAATCTCCAAAATATACAAATAGCTCAATCCAGTCAAAAAATTGGCAGAAGATTTAAATTGAAATTCCTCCTTTGCTAATTCTTAATATCACCTGAAATATTTATTTGACCCTTTTCCTTTGTTAAAGATACTGGCTTCAGAGGGTCCCGCCCAAAATACGGTATACGAAGAGTCAATTTAGGTAACTGGCTTTGGTCATTAAATATTGAGCCGAGATTATTGAAAGTAGAAAGTTAGCTTTTTTAGAAGAAGGATTTGGGCAGTTCTGGAGCATGGTGTGCCACTGGCTTGCGCGGGGTTAGAAGAGTGAAGCAGCCTGACAAGTAAAGAAAAGCATCAAACACATGGGGCCCTGCAAGGAGAAGGGGAGGATCTAGAAGAAACAGTTGTTCTCTGCACTTTGGCTTAGACTCTACTTTATAGAAGATTTTTACAAATGGCACCCCACTCCAGTACTCTTGCCTGGAAAATCCCATGGAAGGAGGAGCCTGGTAGGCTGCAGTCCATGGGGTCACTACGAGTCAGACACGACTGAGCGACTTCCCTTTCACTTATCACTTTTGTGCATTGGAGAAGGAAATGGCAACCCACTCCAGTGTTCTTGCCTAGAGGATCCCAGGGACAGGGAAGCCTAGTGGGCTGTTGTCTATGGGGTCACACAGAGTCAGACACGACTGAAGTGACTTAGCAGCAGCAGAAGCAACCAATTAATCTTTGCAACATCCTACAGAGGGGTGGGGAAGTGGGAGCTAAAAACTACTGGGTGTGAGATAGACTCAAGGATGAAGTGCACCAACATGGAGAATAGAGAGCATATTTTTTTAATAACTGTAAGTGGAAAGTAACTTCTAAAAATTGTATAAAAAACAGTCCAGAAGGATTCATGCACCCTAGTGTTCATTGCATCTCTGTTTACAATATCTAAGACATGGAAGCAACCAATATCCATCAACAGAGGAATGGATAAAGAAGATGTGGTACAAATATACAATGGAATATTACTCAGCTATAAAAAGAATGAAATAATGTCATTTGCAGCAGAGATTGTCAAACTGAGTGAGGTAGGTCAGAGTGGGAAAAATATATGACATTCCTTATATGAGGAATCTAAAAAGAAATGATGCAAATGAACTTATTTACAAAATGGAAACAAACTTAGGTAATGAAATGATGGCTGCCAAAGGGGAAGAATGGGAAGAAGGGATAGTTAGGGAGTTTGGGATGGACATGTGCACACTGCTGTATTTAAAATGGATAACCAACAAGGACCTAACCGTGTATCACAGAGAACTCTGATGAATGTTATGTGGCAGCCTGGATGGGAGGGGAGTTTGGTATAGAATGGATACATGTATATGAATGGCTGAGAACCTTTCCTGTCTGACTGAAACTATCACAACTGTTAATTGGCTATACTATAATCCAAAATAAAAAAAATTTAAACATCTATTGCCAATAATAAATGTTATTTAGATGAAAAAATTATATAAAAATAAAAAAAGTTTTGGAAAGAAATTTAAAAAGAGATAATGGTTATACAAAAGAGGATGTATCAAAGAGTTTGGGGGATAATCTAATTTTAGTTTGAAGATTAATATACTGCATTTTGGGGGCTTCCCTGATGGTTCAGATGGTAAAGAAACTTTTTGTAATGCAGGATACCTGGGTTGAATCCCTGGGTTGAAAAGATTCCCTGGAGAAGGAAATGGCTACCCACTCCAGTGTTCTTACCTGGAAAATTCATGAACAGAGGAGTCTGGCAGGCTACAGTCCATGTGGTCACAAAGAGTCAGACATGACTGAATAATTAACACATACTGAATTTTCACCTAATTCTATGGCCAACGAATTATATAATGATTTGCTCTTCAACACTGAACTTGTGAGTATTAGATCTGGGACTAGAACTCAAGGCCTCTGGTCCTTGGCCCTCGATTATTTCCGTCTTCCAGGACTCTTACTTTGCTGGTTATTGGCACTTTCAGTGAGGACATAGCCCACCTACAGTCACAGCCCTAAAACTAAGAGGCAAGATTCAATCTCTGCCAAGACTTCTGAACACAGGCTCAGACTCTCAGGTGTTTCCAAACCTCTTTAAGCACGCTCTAGCCAAGTTTTGGACAGAAATATATATGCATGTCTCAATCTACAGACAGTGAGCTATCCTTATGGTATATATCATCACTTTCCAGAATCCTGTGCTGCCACTGGTACTACCCAAGAGATTGGAAAGATTGATGTATACCTGGAGCTCTTTCCGTTTCAAGAATAAATACATATTGCAAGACTGTCTTCTGGTTTTAGTCACTGTCAAGCCTGTGATTCTTGAGATTGTGTGTGCATATTGACAAGCACCCTCAGTAGTTCTTATGTTCAAAATTCTGCAGAATAAGTAATTGTATGCATTTGTAAGAAACTTGGTTAGTAAGTAAATGGGTACTAACAATGCAGATTTACCTTCTCCATATCTAAAAGGAAAGCTACCCAGGAATGATTCCCAATTCAATAATCATAGAATGAGATTCTGAAAGGCCTACTTCTCTTCTCCACAAATGAGAAAATATACATACCAAAAGGTTCACTGGCTCACTTGAGACCACACCAGTAGTTTGTAGCAAGGCTAGGATGAAATCTGGGCTCAGGGTCTTATTCCAGTGGTCAAGGCTCCAGTGAGGATTTGCATCATTCCAATGGGGGGAAAAAAAACCCTAACGTCAGGAAAATACCTTGAAAAACAAAGTTTTTCACATTTCAAAAAGAAAATGAAACAATGGAATATATCATGATTGGCTGTCAAAATCTGTGTTTTTTATTGGGTCTGACACTCACAATCAGACTTATAAATACAGACACATACGTATACACATTTACTCAGAAATGCATTCTGGATAAAAATTGGGTGAAATTCCCCATGTTGCTGCTGTGTCGGCCACTGGTATCATGAAATATTTTTTAATCTCTTTTCTGAGCACAATTCAGATATTCAACAGCTGGGAATAAATAAGCAATATAAATCTCTATTTCTTGAAAACAGAAATAAAGTCTCTACCTTTCAGATAACTTAATAACCTCTAGCATCAGTAATAAATACCCAGCTTTCTGTATAAATTACATTCGGTCTTGGAATATTGTACTCAGCCTTGAGTTATTTGTTTCATATATCGTATCTCTAGGTATACAAATTAAAAAGAAATGTTTCAGAAGGTGATTAAATCACCACTGAAGGGAGGTATATGCTGACAGTGTAACTTTGAGAAGTGTTCCCCTCCATGGGTTCCCTGGTTCTTGGTTATAATTGCCTTTAATTAAATAACTAGAATTTTGAAATAAGGCATTCATTCTCAGTATCAAGGGAAACGGCCTAATAACTCCCATGTTGAAATAGTCTAATCTTGCCCTGGACAGTGAAGGCTCAAAATTTGATGGTCATAAGGTTTCATGCTCTTCCAACCTTTGCAGAAAGCAAGAGTCAAATGTGGCACCATTTTAACATTTTTATGGTTCAGATTGAGCTGTGGTACTTTGCTTATGTTTGACTAGTAACATGCAGGCATGTTGCATGGCCAATCTGATTTTTGCAGCTATCATTAAGGCTTGTTAATGACCAGCAGAGTCATGCTGATCCAAGACAGATCTTAACCAGGATCCATTCTTCCCTGGTTCTCTAGGAGCCCTGAGCAACATGTCATTATAGAGATAAATGTGGTGAGTAGGTCTCCTTTGCGGAAAGGTTTTGAAAAGTTGAAATGAAGCTCAATTATGAGGTCAATAAGTTTCAGCCCTGACTAAACAGAACCTCCATTTTCTAGAAGAAGCTGGAGAATATCATTTGGACAGCTCAATGATCATCGGTTCAACACTTCATTTTTAATCAGAATGCATTCTTCAAGAAGCTTATATCTGATATGCAGAACAATGAATTTGTATCTGCCTGTGCACAGCCCACTATATGAAAAAATACACCCACAGAATAAGATGCACTACGTCCCATTCTCTGCAAATCATTGTCTCCTGGAGTCAGAGATTTCATTATGTAAAAATCTCATTATGAATTTTGCTTGGATCACTGAGTTCTTGACCTTTTTTGTTGCTTTTTTGACAAAAAATATTAAGTTCAACATACTAATATTTTAGACAATCAATGAAATGTGTTTGAGAGAAAATGAAATCTATGTCATACAGTTGTATATCCATATACATCAAATTGAATATAATAGTTCTGGCTTTGTGTTTTTTCTGTAAATTATTTTTTTTAGAATTCATCATAATTCAGAAGGCTGGAAGTCAAAATGTTAGAACTACTAGTTCTGTAGATAGAAGCAAAACATATAGACAAACAACTTCTGCATGGAGCAATGTTCATGTCTATCTTACAGGCTACAATGTGGCAATAGTTCTGTAGCTCGAGTCTGGTACTCAGCAAAATCTTACATGTCAGGTACACTAAAGGAGGGGAAAAATGGCAGAAACTCATTTGATGAAGCTCTATAAGCCTTTTGGACAAGCTCATCTGTGGGGATGGAAGAAATTATCCAATAGTTGCCTTGTTCCCTAGATGTGTCATGAAATAAGGGACTGATACAGTTCAAAAGAGGAATCAAATGATCTTTTCTTAATCTTTGTACTATGTTGCTGCTGCTGCTGCTGCTGCTAAGTTGCTTCAGTCATGTCTGACTCTGTGCGACCCCAGAGATGGCAGGCCACCAGGCTCCCGCGTCCCTGGGATTCTCCAGGCAAGAACACTGGAGTGGGTTGCCATTTCCTCCTTCAATGCATGAAAGTGAAACATGAAAATGAAGTCGCTCAGTCTTGTCCGACTCTTAGTGACCCCACGGACTGCAGCCCATCAGGCTCCTCCGTCCATGGGATTTTCCAGGCAAGAGTACTGGAGTGGGGTGCCATGAGGGCATAAGAATACCATTCTGAGAACTTCTAATATCATAAAAAGGAACGCTCCTCTTCCCCAAGGTAACCATGGATTCCTTTCAGGTTTGATACCTTTTGGTTTTAAGGGACAAGCTGTATGCCCAGTGACAGGTGTCCTGAGGTGGGAGGTAGATGCATCCCCCCCCCACCCCATCCAAGGGGGAATTAGAGATTCATTCCCCCTGGACTGAAACTCCAAAATACTAACAGCAGGACAACTGAGAGAGGAGACTGGGCTCTGCCCAGATAAACGTTAAGATACCACATATTTCTCATTCTTAAAGTAATAAGACCTCCCTGACTACACATACACAGAAAGGGTCCTTGGAGGTCAAAAGGAGAGTAATGCTAAGGGATGCTCTACCCATAGGCCTTTGCGGTAAAATGCATCTTGGCTAAGAGATGCACATGCACACATGGGGGATCCAGAGATAGGCCAAGTATGGACTCTAAAGCAGATAAATCAAAATGATTGGCCAAAGGAAAACCAGAAGAAATGCCCATTTAAATGATTTAAACTGCTTACAAGGTTCAACCTCTCTCTCTGAGGCTGCCCAGGTGTCTTAACCACAGGTGCTGTACACTTTATTCCTCCTAATAAATAACTGTATTTGTCTCACTAGTTTCCATCTTTATGGGATTCTTTTTCTGCACAACAAAAGACTTTGTCACTGACCACTGGTTCAGTGGTTAGGTTTCATTGCTCTCACCGCTGTGAGCTGACCTCAATCTTTGGCCAGGAACCAAAGCCCTACTTCAAGCCACTGTGGGCTGAAGCCACTTGAGATCAGTCTTAAGAGCAGTCATTTCATGGGACCACATTTCCTTTGCTAAGAGAAGAATATTGGCTTATCAGAAACAGATCAGGAACAGAAAAGACCCATGCTGAGTTCCAGATTGGCCACCAGTTTCCCTAGCCCAACAGTCACCTGGAGCTTGGATTATACATTTCTATTAACACATGTGTGTGGGTGTGGCCAACTCAGTTGTGCAACTCAGTGCTCAGGTGTGTCCAACTCTGTGTGACTCCATGAACTGTAGCCCACCAGGCTCCTCTGTCCATGTGATTCTCCAGGCAAGAATGCTGGAGTGGGTTGCCATGCCCTCCTCTAGGGAGTCTTCCTGACCTGGGTATGAACCTGTATCTCCTGCATCTCCTGCATTGGCAGGTGGGTTCTTTACTATTAGTGCCACCTGCGAATCCACATTAACTCTTATTACCTGTGAAAAAACTAGGTTCATTTTACTTATTTTGTTCTGAGGCTTTTATATCCCTCAAACTGAGATTTAAGATAGTTAACATGAATAAAGAAGACTGATTAATATCATTACAACAGCTTATAATGATCTTTTAAGGTTGTATTTTGATTCTTACAGATATGGAAAAAAGTCTAAATTATGGTTTGCTTTGATAAATATTATATATTACTAATGCTTAATAGTGTAGTCTTTGGGGCCAGACAGCCTTGGATGATAATTAACCTTTTAAACTTATTAGCTATATGATTTTAGGCAAGTTAATAATGCTTCTGTGTCTCACTTTCATTAACCATAAAATATTTATAAAAATAGTATCATCTTCAGACTTGCTGTGGGGTTGAATGATGAATACTTGTAAAGCAATTAAAGGAATACTTGACATACAGAAATAACTCAATAAAAATTAACTCAATACCATTATATTTTCACAAAAAGAGAAAGTATGAAAATAGAATTCTGAACAACATGCTAAGCATAGAAACTTCTACTGATTCCCTGCAGGTTCTGAATGGATCCTTATGTGAGGCTTCTTTCCAAGGCTACAGAACCAAGTTCAGTCTCTTAATTATAATATGAACTCAGTAAATATCAGTGTAAATATTTATCCATTTTGCAACCTATTGGTATGATTATAAGACATAGTACTTGAAGGAAAAGAGTGAGAATTGCTACTAAAAAAAATTGCTGTGACATGAACTATTTTTTAAAATTTTGGGTTTTATTTATTATTTTGAGTAGTGTTAAGTATTTCTTGTAATCCCCAAGACCCACTGAACATGAAGACTTTTCATCCCAGATTGAAAATGGGATGGATACAGTAAACACTATATAAGTTTTCATATTTTTTATCAGTTCTGATACATTATACAAATGAATTGTAAAACCAAAGTTGATTAATTCAATACAAAGCTCAAATTGAGGAGAGGGATATATTATTTGATTGAACTCTTTTTAGATTGCTATACATTCATATGCAGCTCTAAGAAATAATACAAAGAGTCATCATATACTCTTTGAGAAGTTTCCCTGGAATTCGCTGGTGGTCCAGTGGTTAAGAATCTGCAGGCAACAAAGTCACCCCCAAATCATAGAAATCTCATAACTCATTACTGGACACTTCATTGCACTCCAGAGAGAAGAAATCCAGCTCCACCCACCAGAACACCGACACAAGCTTCCCTAACCAAGAAACCTTAACAAGCCACCTGTACAAACCCACACACAGCGAGGAAACACCACAATAAAGAGAACTCCACAAACTGCCAGAACACAGAAAGGACACCCCAAACTCAGCAATTTAAACAAGATGAAGAGACAGAGGAATACCCAGCAGATAAAGGAACAGGATAAATGCCCACCAAACCAAACAAAAGAGGAAGAGATAGGGAATCTACCTGATAAAGAATTCCGAATAATGATAGTGAAATTGATCCAAAATCTTGAAATCAAAATGGAATCACAGATAAATAGCCTGGAGACAAGGATTGAGAAGATGCAAGAAAGGTTTAACAAGGACCTAGAAGAAATAAAAAATAGTCAATATATAATGAATAATGCAATAAATGAAATAAAAAATACTCTGGAGGCAACAAATAGTAGAATAACAGAGCCAGAAGATAGGATTAATGAATTGGAAGATAGAATGGTAGAAATAAGTGAATCAGAGAGGATAAAAGAAAAATGAATTAAAAGAAATGAGGACAATCTCAGAGACTTCCAGGACAATATTGAACGCTACTACATTTGAATCATAGGGGTCCCAGAAGAAGAAGACAAAAAGAAAGATCATGAGAAAATACTTGAGGAGATAATAGTTGAAAACTTCCCTAAAATGGGGAAGGAAATAATCACCCAAGTCCAAGAAACCCAGAGAGTCCCAAACAGGATAAACCCAAGGCGAAACACCCCAAGACACATATTAATCAAATTAACAAGATCAAACACAAAGAACAAACATTAAAAGCAGCAAGGGAAAAACAACAAATAACACACAAGGGAATTCCCATAAGAATAACAGCTGATCTTTCAATAGAAACTCTTCAAGCCAGGAGGGAATGGCAAGACATACTTAAAGTGATAAAAGAAAATAACCTACAGCCCAGATTATTATACCCAGCAAGGATCTCATTCAAATATGAAGGAGAAATCAAAAGCTTTATAGATAAGAAAAAGCTGAGAGAATTCAGCACCACCAAACCAGCTCTCCAACAAATACTAAAGGATATTCTCTAGACAGGCACAAAAACGGTGTATAAATTCGAACCCCAAACAATAAAGTAAATGGCAACGGGATCATACTTATCAATAACTACCTTAAACGTAAATGGGTTGAATGCCCCAACCAAAAGACAAAGACTGGCTGAATGGATACAAAAACAAGACTCCTACATATGCTGTCTACAAGAGACCCACCTCAAAACAGGGGACACATACAGACTGAAAGTGAAGGGCTGGAAAAAGATTTTCCATGCAAATAGGGACCAAAAGAAAGCAGGAGTAGCAATACTCATATCAGATAAAATAGACTTTAAAACAAAGGCTGTGAAAAGAGACAAAGACGGTTACTACATAATGATCAAAGGATCAATCCAAGAAGAAGATATAACAATTATAAATATATATGCACCCAACACGGGAGCACCGCAATATGTAAGACAAATGCTAACAAGTATGAAAGGAGAAATTAACAATAACACAATAATAGTGGG
>NW_011494677.1:4489296-4490036 GCF_000754665.1 Bison bison bison | reverse complement strand
GAAATACAAAAAACAAAGCTATCTTGAGGAAGAAGAATGGAACTGGAGGAATCATCCTGCCTGACTTCAGGCTCTACTACAAAGCCACAGTCATCAAGACAGTATGGTACTGGCACAAAGACAGAAATATAGATCAATGGAGCAAAATAGAAAGCCCAGAGATAAATCCACGCACATATGGACACCTTATCTTTGACAAAGGAGGCAAGAATATACAATGGATTAAAGACAATCTCTTTAACAAGTGGTGCTGGGAAAACTGGTCAACCCCTTGTAAAAGAATGAAACTAGAGCACTTTCTAACACCATACACAAAAATAAACTCAAAATGGATTAAAGATCTAAATGTAAGACCAGAAACTATAAAACTCCTAGAGGAGAACATAGGCAAAACACTCTCTGACATACTTCACAGCAGGATCCCCTCTGACCCACCTCCCAGAATATTGGAAATAAAAGCAAAAATAAACAAATGGGACCTAATTAAACTTAAAAGCTTCTGCACAACAAAGGAAACTCTTAGCAAGGTGAAAAGACAGCCTTCAGAATGGGAGAAAATAATAGCAAATGAAGCAACTGACAAACAACTAATATCAAAAATATACAAGCAACTCCTACAGCTCAATTCCAGAAAAATAAATGACCCAATCAAAAAATGGGCCAAAGAACTAAATAGACATTTCTCCAAAGAAGACATACAGATGGCTAACAAACACATGAAAAGATGCTCAACATCACTC
>NW_011494677.1:4488245-4489104 GCF_000754665.1 Bison bison bison | reverse complement strand
CAGGAAGACATACAGATGGCTAACAAACACATGAAAAGATGCTCAACATCACTCATTATCAGAGAAATGCAAATCAAAACCACTATGAGGTACCATTTCACGCCAGTCAGAATGGCTGTGATCCAAAAGTCTACAAGCAATAAATGCTGGAGAGGGTGTGGAGAAAAGGGAACCCTCTTACACTGTTGGTGGGAATGCAAACTAGTACAGGCACTATGGAGAACAGTGTGGAGATTCCTTAAAAAACTGGAAATAGAACTGCCTTATGATCCAGCAATCCAATTGCTGGGCATACACACTGAGGAAACCAGGATTGAAAGAGACACATGTACCTCAATGTTCATCGCAGCGCTGTTTGTAATAGCCAGGACATGGAAGCAACCTAGATGTCCATCAGCAGATGAATGGATAAGAAAGCGGTGGTACATATACACAATGGAGTATTACTCAGCCATTAAAAAGAATACATTTGAATCAGTTCTAATGAGGTGGATGAAACTGGAGCCTATTATACAGAGTGAGGTAAGCCAGAAAGAAAAACACCAATACAGTGTACTAACGCATATATATGGAATTTAGAAAGATGGTAACAATAACCCTGTGTATGAGACAGCAAAAGAGACACTGATGTATAGAACAGTCTTTTGGACTCTGTGGGAGAGGGAGAGGGTGGGATGATTTGGGAGAATGGCATTGAAATATGTATAATATCATATATGGAATGAGTCGCCAGTCCAGGTTTGATGCACGATACTGGATGCTTGGGGCTAGTGCACTGGGACGACCCAGAGGGATGGTATGGGGAGGGAGGAGGGAGGAGGGTTCAGGATGGGGAACACATGTATACCTGTGGCGGATT
>NW_011494677.1:4487881-4488121 GCF_000754665.1 Bison bison bison | reverse complement strand
GAAAACCTATGACCAAACTAGACAGCATTTAAAAAGCAGAGACATTACTTTGACAACAAAGGTCCATCTAGTCAAAGCTATGGTTTTCCCAGTAGTCATGTATGGATGTGAGAGTTGGCCTATAAAGAAAACTGAGCACCCAAAATTGATGCTTTTGAACTGTGGTGTTGGAGAAGACTCTTGAGGGTCCCTTGGACTCTCAAGGAGATCCAACCAGTCCATCCTAAAAGAAATCAGTCC
>NW_011494677.1:4485188-4487781 GCF_000754665.1 Bison bison bison | reverse complement strand
ACTCTCTGTGACTCCATGGGCTATAGTCCATGGAGTCACAGAGAGTTCTGACATGACTGAGCGACTAAGCACAACACAGCACAGGGTATAAACCTCTGAGACTGTGTTGTTCACTTGGCACAAATCTCTGGAGTTTCATCCAGGCTGTGTGTATCAATAGTTTGTTCATTTTATTGCTGAGTAGTATTCTATGGCATAAGTGTGATACAGTCAGTTTAACTGTTCCTCCTTTAAAGGATATCTGGGTTGTTTCCAGTTTGGGGGGATTAGAGCTACTATGAACATTCATGTACAAGCTTTTGTGTTAGCATTATTTTTTATCTGGGAAAATACCCTGGAGGGCAACTGCTGGATCATGTTGTAGTTGCTTATTTCATTTTTTGAGAGACCTCTGAAACATTTTCTACATTGAATTTACCATGTTATATTCCCATTAGCAATGTATGCATGATCCTATCTCCAAATTATTACCATTTTTAATTTTAGCTATTTTGATATGTGTGTAGTGGATGTCTTGCTATCATTTTAACTTGCATTTCCCTGATGGCTAATAACGAGCATCTTTTCATGTATTTATCTGACATGAATATCTGCATATCCTCTTTAGTGAAGTGTTTATCTTTCCATCATAGTCTAAATGTATTTGGGGGGGGTTGTTTATTTGTTACTGCTGAGTTTTGACAGCTTTTTACATATTTTGGATGCTGGTCTATGTTGGATATATAACTTGCAAATATTTTCTTCCAAATGGTACCTTGTCTTTTCATTCTTTTAACAAGGTTTTCTGCAGAGCAGAATTTTTTAATTTGTAAAAAGTCAAGCTTTTCCCTTTTATGAATCATGATTTTGGTTTCAAGTCTAAGAACTCTTTACCTTGTTACAGATTCCAAATATTTTTTCCGATGTTTTCTTTTTTTTTTTTTCCTGAAAGTTTTATATAGCATTTTAAATTTGGTTCATGATCAATATTGAGTTAACCTTGAGCATATGATATGAGGCTTAGATCAAGGTTAGTAATTTTGCCTATGGATGTCAAATTGCTGTTTTTTGAACAGGTTATCTTTTCTCCATTGAATTTCTTTGTATCCTTGTTGAAAATCAGTGGGAAGTATTTGTGAGGGTCTATTTCTATGTTTTCTATTCTGTTTCATTAATCTATATATTTATTAACCAGTAACACATAATCTTAATTACTGTAGGTACATAATAAGCCTTGAAATTGGATAGTCATTCCTCTAACTTTATTCTTTTTCAAGGTTGTTTTAGCTCTTCTATTTCCTTCATCTTTTCATATGAATTTTAGAATAGTCTTCTCTATATTTACAAGATATCTTTCTGGGATTTGGATGGAATTTTGTTAAGTTGTATATCAAATGGGTAAAATTGACAAGTTGAATCTTTATACTCAGAAATATATCCATCCATTTATTCAAATATATTTGATTTCTTTCATCATCATTTCCAGCTTTAGCATTCAACTGATACACAATTTTGCTATATTTTATACCTATTTTTTGAGTAATAGATGTCATATTTTTAATTTCAGTGTCCAAGCACACTTGCTAGTATTAAAAAGTACAATTTAATTTTGCAACTTTATCTTGTACCTCAAACTTGTCACTGATTCCAGTTTGTTTGTTTTTTTTGCTTGTTGTTGCTTGTGTTATGGTAGATTATTTGGGATTTCTACATCTCATCTGTAAATAGGGACAATTCCATTTTTTACTTTTTTAATCTGCATGACTTTTATTCCTTTCTCTGGCTGTATTGCTAGAATTTCTTGCATTTTATTAAATAAGAGTAGTGAAAGCAAAGATCTTTTCCTCCTTCTTCCTGATCTTAGGTAGAAAGTATTTCAGTCTTACATTACTAAGTATGCTAGTGGCAGTTTTTTTTTTTTTCTTTTTTTTTGTGGATGCTTTTTTGTCAAGTTATGGACCTTCCCTCCATGCCCATTTTTCTGATAATTTTAATCACTGATGGGTATTAAATTTTGTACAGTGATTTTTCTGCATCAATTAATATGATCAGGTGGTCTTTTGTCTGTTAATATGGTGGCTTATACTAATTGGTTTTTGCTTGCATCCCTGAAATAAATACTACATATTTATGACATATAATTTTTTTCAGTTTGGTTGAATTCTATTTGCTAACATTTTGTTAAGAATTTTTGTTTATAGTCATGAAAGATATTGGTCAGTAGAGTTTTCATTTTTATTTTTGTGTGCTGTCTTTGTTTTTATATCATGGTGATATTAACATAAAAATGAATTACAAAGTGTTCCTTCCTAGTTCCAAGAAGAGATTGTTTAGAATTGATGTAATTCTTCCTTAAAAACTTGACAAACTTCTCAGTGGAACCATCTTTGTCTGGAGGTTACATTTTTTGAAATTATAAATTAAATTTCCTTAATAGTTTTGGTTTATTTTGGCTTTATTTTTTCCAAGATTTGAGGTAAGAATTTAGATATTTTGAGCCTTTCTCTTTCTTTTTTTTAAAATATAAATTTATTTATTTTAATTGGAGGCTAATTACTTTATAATATTGTATTGGTTTTGCCATACATCAACATGAATCCACCACAGGTATACA
>NW_011494677.1:4450179-4485088 GCF_000754665.1 Bison bison bison | reverse complement strand
CCCCCCTCCCACCTCCCTCCCCATCCCATCCCTCTGGGTCATCCCAGTGCACCAGCCCCGACCATCCTGTATCATGCATCGAACCTGGACTGGTGATTCATTTCACTTATGATATTATACATGTTTCAATGCCATTCTCCCAAATCATCCCACCCTCGCCCTCTCCCACAGAGTCCAAAAGACTGTTCTATACATCTGTGTCTCTTTTGCTGTCCCTCATACAGGGTTATCGTTACCAGTCTTTTTCTTTCTTAATGTGCACATTAAGTGCTATAAATTTCCCTTTCAGTATTGCTTTGGCTGTGTTCCACCAATTTTGAAGCAATTGGCCCTCCATATTCATGGATACCACATCCACAGAGTCAACCAAACATGACATCACAGATAGAAAACCTATGACCAAACTAGACAGCATATTAAAAAGCAGAGACATTACTTTGACAACAAAGGTCCATCTAGTCAAAGCTATGGTTTTCCCAGTAGTCATGTATGGATGTGAGAGTTGGACTATAAAGAAAGCTGAGCGCGAAAATTGATGCTTTTGAACTGTGGTGTTGGAGAAGACTCTTGAGGGTCCCTTGGACTCTCAAGGAGATCCAACCAGTCCATCCTAAAAGAAATCAGTCCTGAATATTCATTGGAAGGACTGATGCTGAAGCTGAAACCCCAACACTTTGGCCATCTGATGCGAAGATCTGACTCATTGGAAAAGACCCTGATGTTGGGAAAGATTGAGGGCAGGAGGAGAAGGGGATGACAGAGGATGAGATGGTTGGATGGCATCACCGGCTCAATGGACATGAGCTTGAATATGCTCTGGGAGTTGGTAATGGACAGGGAGGCCTGGCACGCTGCACCACATGGGGTCGCAAAGAGTTGGACATGATTGAGCAACTGAACTGAACTGAACTGAACGGATAGAAAATATTTTTTTTTAAATCCGGAAAATCCCCAAAAGCACTCCAGCAACCATTTGCCTGTATTTATGACTATTTATGGACATTCCTAGTGGCTCAGATGGTAAAGTGTCTGTCTACAATGCGGGAGACCTGAGTTCGATCCCTGAATTGGGAAGATCCCCTGGAGAAGGAAATGGAAATCCACTCCAGTACTATTGCCTGGAAAATCCCATGGACAGAGGAGCCTGGTAGGCTACAGTCCATGGGGTCACAAAGAGTCAGACACGACTGAGCAACTTCACTTCACTTCACTTCACGACTGTTTATATAGTATTTACATTGCAGTTGGTATTATAAGTAGGAATTATTTAAAGTGTACAAGAGGATGTACCTAGTAATAAATTATATGCAAATACTGTGTCATGTTATGTAAGGAATGTGAGAATCTTTGAAGGATTTTGGTATCCACATGGACCCCAGGACCAGTATTTCAAAGATAATGAGGGATTATTGTATCTTCTATTTTCATTTGCATTTAGTTCAACATATTTTAAAATTTCCATTGAGATATTCTCTTTGACACATTTCTTGTCCTGCTCAACAGCATATCCTGGTCATCTGGATAGAGAGATTAGCCTTTGTTTGGATTTTTATTTTTGGTCTGTATCTCCAGATGTTTCTGGCCACTGATTTCTTTATCTTCAAGCTGGAATATGTGAGACAAAGAGAAAACCCTGACTTTCACCTTTATTTTACTTATTCTTTAGGTCCCAAGTCCCCTACCCAATCTTCTTTCTTCTTTTCACCTTTCAGAATCTTCTGTTTGTTGTACATGTAATCAAGAATTTTAGTTTAATTCTACTCCATCTTCCTGAAAGGATGACTGCAACCATGAAATTAAAAAGACCCTTACTCCTTGGAAGGAAAGTTATGACCAACCTAGACAGCATATTAAAAAGCAGAGACATTACTTTGCCAACAAAGGTCCATCTAGTCAAGGTTTTCTTGACTTTGGCCACCTGATGTGACAAGCTGACTCATTAGAAAAGACCCTGATGCTGGGAAAGATTGAGGGCAGGAGGAGAAGGGGACGACAGAGGATGAGATGGTTAGATGGCATCACTGGCTCAATGGATATGGGTTTTGGTAAACTTCAGGAGTTGGTGATGGACAGGGAGGCCTGGTGTGCTGCGGTTCATGGCGTTGCAAAGAGTTGGACAGGACTGAGTGACTGAACTGAACTCCATCTTCCTGAAACTAGAAGTTAACTGTGTTTTCAAGGGCTATAATCACTTAAATTGCAGATACCAGTAGCTAAGAAATATTAAACTCAATTTCAGCATCATGGCTTGGCTATTAAAATTCTTATTTCCCTCTACATTTTAAAAATATCTGATTTGTGTGTATTGAAGTAAGAGGCAGCATTGCCTCTTGCTTTTAAAAAATAAGCAGGTAAGTTAATTGCTTTATTGCATTAAGAATTATTGCATGTGAAACTACTGTAAGGATAATCAAAATCTTGACTCACTGAACTCCAACTAGCTGCCAGTCCTGGGGGACCACAGTTTGTCAACAAAAGCAAATGTGAAAGGTGTTTGGTCTGAAAGCATACGCTGGAAGCTAGAGATGGGCTTAGAGTCATAACTGATAGTTCAACTTCTGTGGAGGAGAATGATCTGTTAATGCAAACATAATTAGGCACTCAAAGACTTGGGAGACTAGCTGATGGTGACAGAATGGAAGCAATACTAATTCAAGAATGTGAAGAACTGGTCTTGAGTCCCAGCTTGGCCTTGAGTCATTGTATGAAATCTTGCTCAAGTCAGTTAGATTTCCTAAACTATAGATACTGTGCTGTTTAGTGTTAAATGAACTTATTCACTGTTCAAATGAAAACTGATATTTATGATGATGATGATGATGTATCTTGATCCATTTGCTGATCTATATAGTAGCTGTTATTTTGAAGATTTGCATTTGTTTAGTTTTGAAATGCTACAAAGTCATAGGTTTGCAGATTGAAAAAGAACATTTAAGGTTATCTAGGTAAGTTTCTATAGAACATTGATTCTCAACTTTGGCTGCACATTAAAATTACCCAGGGAGCTTTTTAAAAGCTTCGATGCCTTGGCCCATCTCCCAGAGATTTTGATTGAACTGATCTGGGGTGAGACCTGATCATTAGTACTTTTAAAAAGCTCCCCAGGTGACTTTAAAGTGTACGGGGTTGAGACTCACCAATCTGGATAAATGTCTCCAGTCCTGACTCAAGATGTCACTCAGCCTAAGTAATTCAAAATTCCCGTTGGTCTAGTAATTTTCAAAACAGGGTTGGAAAAGAGGGCTAGTTTATCTTCTAACTCCTCCATCTCACTCCCTATGACCTAAGATGAGGCCTCAATGCACATTTTGAAAGTGTTCCCTAGTAATTCTGACACCCATTTTATATTTTCATAACCCCAAACCCCTATGTGTTTCCCTTATATCCTTTTGGCCTTCCAGCTAGGAGCTGACCTGATGCAAATGTACCTTCAAGGCTTAGACATGCTCTGCAGCATCCATACTTGCTTCTGCCTAAACATCTTCTATGACAGGAAACTCACTAACACTTTAGCAACTCTTTTTGTCTTTGGAGAGTCTTCAAGAAGGTCAGATGTAAAGATGACAAGGAGACAGATTTCAGCTCAACACAAGGATGTGGTCATTTAAAAACAAATCCTAATTTGAGTTATAATGTCTCTTGAAATTAGCTAACTTTTTTTGAATACTGACTACCTTTCATTTACTAAGTTTTCTACCCCAAAACAACCCTGTGAAGATGTTATAATCATGTCTTCTTGTTTAAGCAAAAGGCTATTTTACTAATTTTGATAAGAAAGCTGAGACATATGCAAGATAAGTAAGTTGACAGAGTCAGCCAGTAAACTGTCAAGTGGGATTTGAGCTGTAGCTATCACTCCCATGCTGCGTTTTGACTTAAGACTTCCATCTATAGCCAGTTTCATTTGTTTTTAGTTTTCTTTTTGCTTTATCTTAATATGTCATTCAGTTGCTAAGTTGTGTCTGACTCCTTGTGACCCCATAGACTGCAGCACATCAGGCTTCCCTATCCTCTGTCCTCTACTATCTTCCGGAGTTTGCTCAAACTCATGTCCATTGGTGATACCATCCAAGCATTTTTAATATGAAATGGTGTGTATAAGTAACACATGGAAAATAGATTTTCAAGACGGATCATGTCTATGAAGAAAGGGTTGAAGGGGATGAAGTGATGCTGCCAGAGCCAACATTCAAGAAAGGATTGGTGGGCTTCCCTGGTGGCTCAGTGGTTAAGAACAAACAAACAAAAAAACCTGCCTGCGAGTGCAGGAGACACAGGTTTGATCCCTGATGGGGAAGATCCCACATGCTGTGAAGCAACTAAGCCCCTGTGCCACAACTACAGAGCCTGTGCTCTAGAGCTCACACTCCACAACTACTGAAGCCCGAACCCTGCAGCCTGTGCTCTGCAACAAGAGGAGCCACCACAATGAGAGCACCCTACTAGAGAGTACCCCAACTGCTCACCACAACTGGAGAGAACTCCACGCAGGAACGAAGACCCAGCACAGCCAAAAGTTAATAAATAAATAAAACAGCAAGGAGGTCAAACCAGTCAATCTTGACTATTCACTGGAAGGACCATTGCTGAACCTGAAGCTCTAATACTTTGGCCACCTGATGCAAAAAGCTGACTCACTGGAAAAGACCCTGATGCTGGGAAAGATTCAAGGCAGGAGGAGAAGAGGGTGACAGAGGATGAGATGGTTGGATGACATCATCGACTCAATGGACATAAGTCTGAGCAAACTCCAGGAGATGGTGAAGGACAGGGAAGCCTGGCATGCTGCAGTCCACGAGGTCATAAAAAGTCAGACACAACTGAGCGACTGAACAACAACAACATTAAGAAGAAAAAAAAAGAATGGATTGGCAACCAGATCTGAGGAATCAATCTAGAGGTAGGTTTATGGAAGACGACATCGGTGAGGGCAAGGTGACTCACCCTGCTGGCTCTTCCCTTGGCTGCTCTTTCCAGCAAAGTGTGAACTCAGGTCACTGCTTGCATTTAGAGGCAAAACCTGTCACTCCCCAGAGGAGCTCCTTGTACTGGTCGGTTCACTAATTCACTGCTGACTGGGCTTGTCTGGTAAGAGAACACATTAAATATTTAAACCTTGTCCTTCCTCAGATGCACAGCAGCAAAGATGATTTTCCACGGAATTTAGCATTAAATTCAGGCAATTTGTACAGCTGTGCATATAAATGGCTTTTCACATAATCTCTAGAGGCCAGGGTCAATGTTCCTCGTACATTTTAATACTGTAGATGACATAGTGACATCCTTCCAATTTATGTTCCCTCATAATTGAAAGGGGCTTAATAAAAGTGAGGAAAAGGCAGTATGTACACAGCAACATTGATTTCTGCTGACAGTTGAGCGGAAGTTAATTGTAATTTTAATGTAATTTGTTCCATGGGTGATGTTGAACCCCTAGAACATAACTAAATCCATTTTAAAAGAAATAGTTGTGTGTGTCTCTGTGTGTATCTGTGTTATAATATTAGAATGACCCAATTATACAGCTGTCATGAAGACACCAAATATAACTTCCCCAGATGAATGCTTTAATTATTTTTCCCACAGATATATTTGTTTAAATAAATGGAAGCCTGTTGTTTTGATCAACACAGAATTTTACCCAATCAGATTTTGGGGTGACACAGATAGTATGTTGCTTGAAATAAACTCACACATTATATATTAAAATACGAGTGTTACAGTCCTAATTGCTCAAGTTAAGCTTATCTGCATGAACTGTAGTTAATATTTATTCTGGGTGAAGCAGTTTTTTATTGTTATTTTTTCATTTAGTAGAGTAAGAACATGCTAATAGTTTCCCTGCTAATTCAGACATTTCCTGCTGTGGATAAAAACAAATGTAAAACTGAAGAATGACGGTGTGCTCTGGCTCTGAAATTTGCTAATTGCAGAGCTATTCAATTATAGGTAATATCCCTTTATTGCTAATAAGATTACCGTGTGTCAACACAACTGCAATTCTGAAATAGAATTTGCCCAATTTGCTTTCTATGGAATTTAAAATTGTTTTGTGTAAAAGGTTTTAGAAAATTAGCACTGAAATATGAATGACAAGTAGAAGAAATAAGTAAAACACATCTAATTTTCCCCCCTCCAGATGTTTTTCTCCGAGGACAGTTTAAAAATGGATTTTGCCACCAAAAGAATAAAAAAAAAATTAAAAGAAAGAAAAGAAAACCAACAAACCGGGCAGATGATTGACTCTATTGTTATCCAGGTTAAAACTGTCTTTAACTTGTTTGCAGTCTACTATTATGAAATTTGGTATTATTTAAATTCCCCGCCCTCGGCCAGTGTCTAGTATTATGTTAGGTACAGAATAACCAAAAATGAAGGTTATGGTTTAGATCACAAAATCAAAAAAAGCATCAGAATCAACTAGATGGGAGACAAAGAGGCATGTAAAACAAATGCTCTGGAATGTATTAAATGTATTAATCAAGGTTCTCCAGAAGGATAGAATCAACAAGAATATATGTTGTGTGTATATATTATATATAATATGTTATATGAAATACATACATAATGATATTTATTATAAGGAATTGCCTCATGTTATTTTGGAGGCTGAGACACCCTGTGATTTACTGTCTGCAGGATGGAAACCCAAGAAATCCTATGGATTAAAGTCCAATCTGAGTCTCAAGGTCTGAAAGCCAGGAGCCAGTGTAAACCCTAGTCTAGGGGCAGAAGACCCATCTTTCAGCTCTTGCATTCAGGCGGGGAGAACGAATGCTCCTTCTATTCAGGTCCTCAGTGGATCAGATGATGCCCACCCGCAAGCAGGGAGGACAATCTATTCTACTCAGTCTACTGATTCAAATACTAATCACATCCAGAAATAGTCTCACAGACACACCAGAAAGAATGTTTATTTCTGGGAACCCGGACCCAGCCAAGCTGACACATAAAATTAATCATCGCATTGGGTCTTATCTCAGACCAGCCAAATCAGACTCTTAGAACATAGAATGTGAGGATGTGCATGCTATAGGTGATCCCTAAGGGGCTTCTCAGGTGGCTCAGTGGTAAAGAATCTGCCAGACAATGCAAGGAGATACAGGAAGCAATTTCGATCCCTGAGGTGGGAAGATCCCCTGGAGGAGTATTCTTGCCTGGAGAATCCCATGGACAGAGGAGCCTGGTGGGCTACAGTTCATGGGGTCCCAAAGAGTCAGATACGATTGGGCACATACGCACGTGCTTCTTGTACACATGATGTTTGAGAACCACTGGCCCAAAGGCTCACAAATGGCTTTTGTGAATATCTGGTGTCCCTCAACCTTGGCCTTTGGCTGCAAAGACCCATAGGGTGACTTTTGATTTTCTTCTAAGGAAAAGACTGTACTTATCCACTTACTGTCAAACACAGCTACAACAGAGGTTTTCAGAATGATGATGGTCTTTAAATGAAATGACAGCGACAATGTCAGAAAATATAGGTGTCTAGGATCCTCTGTACATAGTGGGACACTTTAAGAGTATGAATGACTGCTTGCTTGGGAAGTCTGATCTTTCTTTCTAAAATGATGTTTCCAAAAATATAATCTATGTACCATGTGTATCAGAATAATTTAAGTTTCCAGACACATTCAATTAAAATCACAGAGACTGTATCTAGAAATCTGGACATCTTAACATGCTATATCACAACTCTCATCCTTACCACCACCCCTATTTGAGTCATTGGCATTTGATGAGCTTAGGAGAGAACTTACTTCTCTTTTCCCTGGATTTATGGTGAGTAATGGTCTCTGTTTGCCTGGGACTTGTCCAGATTTAATATGATAAGTCCCATATTCTGGAAAACTCCCTGAAAAGTGAAAGTTGCTCAGTTGTGTCCAACTCTTTGTGACCCCAGGGACCATACAGTCCATGGAATTCTCCAGACCAGAATACTGACATGGTAGCCATTCCCTTCTCCAGGGGATCTTCCCAACCCAGGGATCAAGCCTGGATCTCCTGCATTGCAGGCAAATTCTTTACCACCTGAGACACCAGGGAAGCCCAAGAATACTGGAGTGGGTAGCCTATCCCTTCTCCAGTGGCGTTCCTGACCCAGGAATTGAACCCTCCTGCATTTCAGGTGGATTCTTTACCAGCTGACCTACCAGGGAAGCCCTAGTCCTGAGAAGATTGGAACAGTTGGCCCCCCTAACTAAGGGAAGCCTGCGTGCTGTAGTCCATGGAGTCACAGAATCGGACACTACTGAGTGAACAACAACAATAACGACGCCTAAGACCTAATTTCAAGTTTCCTTCTACCACACATCGGCTATAGGGCTTTGAACATAACACTAAGCCATTTTGAGATACCATTTCCTCATCTGTAAAATAGCTATAATATCCATTTCACATAAGAGTGTAGATTAAATGAAATTAGATGTGATTACACATATAAAGGACCTACAAGCACATGTTCTATAAATGTTATTTATTTTCTCTATTGTTGGCAAAATCCTGTTCTCAGGCCCCAGGGGAGGATCCTGTTCTACACAACAATAAGGTGGGTGCCATTGAATTTGTTTCACCTGCCAAAAAGAGAGAGCTACTTCTTTTGTCAGTAAATAACAGGTTGTCATGAGCTGTTTTCAGGCAGATTTTTTTTTCAATTTGCAAATATGCAAATTGAGTGAATGTTTCACTTCATTTCCATGTGAAATTAATTAACTATAAAATTCTGGATATAAACAAAAAAAAGAAAAATGAGTTCAAAATAGGGGGCTGTTAGAATTTAGATAAGACATTTGGAATCATATAAATCAAAGAGATATATGGATAAAACCTTAAAGTTAGGTTATGTTCCTACCACTAACTATAATAGGCTATGAAGATTCGGACAAATCTCAGTACTTCTAGACCTTTGATTCCATACTTATAAAAGGATGAGGTTGGAATACTATATTAAAGTTATCTTGAAAGTTCCTTCAAGCTTTTTCATTCTGTTCTAGATAAATTATTATTTTGCTTCTCTTAGAATTCTCTTAGCAGGCAGATTCTTTACCATCTAAGCTACCAGGGAAGCCCAAGTAAAAAGGAGCTGGATACTTTGACACAATGAAATGCTGATTAATTTTATATTGTTCTCCTTTATTTTGAATTAAAATGTTTTTTCTAACTAGTGTTATTCTCACTAGTCTTAAATATGTCCTTAGAAACACTCAAAATAACTATATTTTCTTCCTCATGGATTGGTTCTTCAGCTATTTGAAATGAATGACCACAATAAGCTTTGGCAAATTTTGTTCATACTTTGCTGGAAGTGGAGATGACCTGGCCATGTTTAACCATGGTATATTTGACTGAAGCCCGGGGTTTCTCAGGCCAGGTATTACTGTCCTGACCAATTTATGACTGAATGGCTAAAACCCAGACTGGAGATTTGGAGAGGCATGTATCAGCATCAAGTTGGGACAATCCAATAAAAGGGCTGACCCTTTCTTAGTCAGTTAGCTTAGAATAAGAAGGTCAGAAATCAAAGGTTAAAGTAAATTGAGGAAAGACTGAGTCGGTAAGAGCTCAAGCATAGAGATACTCCTTTATAGAATGGGTCGATCTGGCTGGGAAGTCTGTGGGTAGAGACTGAGAAACAGAAGTGTTTAACCACAATAATATCCTAATTTGGAGCTGAGAGGACAGAAGACTTAAATCCGGATTGGAAAGACCATTCATTCCTTCAGTCATTAATTCACCAAATAATTGTTGAGTACTCACTCTGTGATAGGCACTGTTTGGGCACTGGATCTATCAAGGTAAGTCTCACTTTTATGCAATACAGCACAGTGTACCAAACCTAACCACCTGTCAAGCAACCTTCTTCTAGGGCATTCATGATTTTATTGAGACTTCCTGTGATTAAATCATGGGAAAAATTGTGATATATAACATGTTAAAATGTACGAATCTCTGGATCCATTCTCAGTGATTTTGATTAAACAGATCTCTCATGAGACTAGGAAATATACAGTTTTAATAACCTTCCTAAACTATTCTGAAATATCAAGCAGGCCCATAGATTGCATTTTAGAATGATAATTTTCAAAGGAGAGATTAAATTTCCCAAGCAATCTGTCCCTTACTCTCTTAAAGGTTCCTCTTATGTCCTGGATACCCATATCTGCTGAAGTTGTAATTTCTTTTTATTGATACATGGCTTGTTCAATGCCTTGACAATGTCTTTATCATTCATCATGTTCATGACCACTTCCTACTTTCTACCAGACCTTAGGGATATCTGCAGATAGACTTTTACTCACCAACATTACTCTTTAAGGATGGACCCAGAATTAGTCAGGTAGATATATCCTATTACTAGTGGGTATTAGAAATTTTCTGGACAGTAAATTTTTACTGATGCAAAGAGTGTATTTTTCTCTTTAGTAAAGTCATGTTTTCAGCTTTCATTGATATGGTAGTTAGCTAGAGCTTCCCTGATGGCCCAGTGGTAAAGAATCCATCTGCCAATGCCCGCCTGCCAATGCAGGAGATGTGGGTTCAATCCCTAGATTGGAAAGAGTCCCTGGAGAAGGAAATGGCCAACAACTCTGGTGTTCTTGCCTGGAAGATCCCATGGACAGAGGAGCCTGGTGGGGTACAGTCCATGGGGGTCACAAAAGAATCAGACACGACTTAGCAACTAAACAAGTTAGTTAAAACATTCATATCTTTCGCATATTTCTCAAATGAAATTGTATCCTGTTGAACACCATCACCTCTGCGCATTGGTGATCAGCTCCTTCATTTAGGGGAAAGTTGAATTCTCAGTCTGTAGCTGTTCTATGTTTTGCTGAGTTGACCTTTCCCGAAGCAGCTGCTTCAAATCTTCAGTCCTTTTTCTGATTTCCGGAATTAATCCAGGGTACCTAGATTCTTGGATGCCACAGAAATCTAGGTTTCAGTACCCTATACCATAATACAAATGATTTTGTCCCATTGCAAGTGTTTATCTTCACTGATCTGATCCTAACACCCAACACTTCTACCTGTTCAAATCCTTCAGCATCTTTTGGGATCAGTCACAAGCATTCTCCATTCTATTCTCAGCTCTTTCGTTGAATGGTTCTTTTATCCTCTAGCTTAACCGGAACATGGCTGTGCTAAAGACACGGCTTCTCTGTAACCCCTTGAATGGAGACTTTCTTCTGTGATGCGCATAACTCAAGTGTCTTTCCTATTACCTATCGCTACTTGAAAACCATTTCTTCTTCCTCCTTAAAAACACTAACCTTTTACAGTTTCAACACAATAGAAAATTTTTAGCTTCTGCTGCTTTTCACTTCCATTTTTCCCCCAATTTTTTTCACTTCCATCACTGTCACTTACTGGTTTCTTACTTTCCCCATTCATATGGCATCTAACTGTCCCCTCTCTCCATAGCTATAATTTTTTAGGGGTTTCCTGGTGCAAATAGAAGATACATCCAACTCCTACAGTGTTAGAACCTTCATCTATTTGTATCTCACAACATTTCCTTTCAATCTCACTTGGTCACCCCATCATGTAATCATTACCTATATCTATATTATTCCCAAAATGTTAGTTTCAAATGTTTTAATAATCTCTAATTACTAACTTCTATTCTTCCAACTTGCTTTAGTACTTTTATTCCAAAACTCTACAAACACATGAAAATCTGTAATTCATTTATCCTAACACTATTTCATTGTACATCAATTTCCTTAGGTCCTCAATTTTCTTAGAAACCTAGTTTTTTTTTTTTTCTTCCAGTCCTGTGTTCTCTTGAAAATTTTATAAGTTCTCTGACCTCTCTCACCTGAAATTCTATTCATCTGGAATATCCCTAACTCTGGTTAGCTCAACTATCCTTTTATTTTGCACCTATGAATGAGTAGCCCAATAATCAAGAGAAAATTCACTGACTAGACTTTAAATTTACGTCCACAGTATCAAAAGTAGTCTCATCATTGACAGGCTATCCTACTAAACCTTCCTGTTAAATGTATTTACTTTTCAAACTGACAGTTTCAAGTCTTATCCTCAAATCTTCAATACCTACTCCCCACATATAGCCTTAGTTGCTGACCTTGTGCACAATAAGTGGAATTAGATGAAAATGAATTCATCTTAATTAAAATCCCACTACTCCACTGTATCATTTCCCTTATTATAGTTTTCCTTGCTGTAGTTTCCCCTATTATAATAAAAATGATGTATATATTTAAGGCCAAGCTAATCCATGTTGCCAATTTCATCTACTCTTACCATCTTAAGGATTTGATTTCTGCAAATTGTCTTTTTCTCCTGATACATCAAATCTCCACTCTTTACTGGTTCTTTCAAAATAGTTTAAAAAATATTGTCCCTCATATGTATACATACCTATGCCTGATCCATGTTGATGTTTGGGAGAAACCAACACAATTCTGTAAAGCATTTATCCTTCAATTAAAAAATAAATTTTTAAAAATATTGTCCCTTATCCTAGTATAAGCTTACAGTCAAAAATACTGTTGTTTTGCTTCTATTCATGGGGGAAATATCACAAAAGTAATTCCTTAGATCTGTATTTTCTATGTGCTAATCTCACGTTTTGGTTCCCACTCATATCCATCCCAACTGGACACTGGATCTCATCATGGTGTATAAACAATTCTTAATAAGGTAACCATGAATCTCCATCTTCCCGTCGCGAAGGGCTAGTTTTCCATCATCTTTGCTAGCACGCTCTACAGTATTTAACATGACTCATTATTTTGTCCATAAGGAAACATGGTTTCCTTTGCTTCTAGGACACCATACTCTCCTGGATTTCCTCTTACTTCATGATTGTACTTTCCAGTCTTCTTTCACAGGTCCACATTATCCATGAAATCTCTAATGCCCAAAATTGCCCAAAGATTGGCCTCAGCCTACCGATCCTCTTTATCTATATTCTTTCACTATGTTATCGTATTCAATCTTATTGTTTCAAATACATTTATATTCTGTTTTGGGACTTCCCTGGTGGTCCAGTAGTTAAGACTCCATGCTCCCACTCCAGGAGACACAAGTTTGTTCCCTGGTTGGGTTTGATCCCTGGTCTGGAAACTAAGATCCTGCATGCCACATGATGCGACCAAAAAAAAACAAAAACAAACAAAAAAAAAACCTTCAAATATTTCTCCAGTGCCCAAGTCTTATATAACCAACTAACATAGCCAGACAATTACTACTAGGGTGTTCAAGAGGTATCACAAATTGGCCAAAGCAGAAGTATCAATTATAGTCCTCCACCCCAGTCCATCCCATCCCTCGCCTCAGGAAACGGTACTACCATTGTGACCTAGATGCTCAGGCTATAAACCCAGAAGTTAATAATTCTTGATTCTTCTTTTCACATTCTAGATCCAGTGTATGAGTTAAGTCCTGCCAGCTCTACTGTCAAAACATAACTAAAATTTGACCACTTCTCATTTCTATTGCAAGATAGTAGTCCCAGGAGCCACCATCCTTATGGAAATACACCAGGAACTTTCTTAAATATCTGCTTGCTTCTTATATTCTCCTTATTCTAGAGATCATTCTCCACAAAACAGCCACAGTGATATTTTCAAAAGTAAATCAATGCATTTGCAACAACATGGAGAGACCTAGAGCTTGTCATACTGAGTGAAGTAAGTCAGAGAAAGAAATATCATATATCACTTATGTGCAGAATCTAAAGAGAAATGATACAAATGAATTTATTTACAAAATTAGAAACAGACTCACAGATTTAGAGGATGAATTTATGATTACCAGGGAGAAAGGGTTGGGGCAAAGGATAGTGAGGGAGTTTGGGATCGACACGTACACATTGCTGTATTTAAAATGGATAACCAACAAGTACCTACCGTATAGCACAGGGAACTCTGCTCAATATTATGTAACAACCTAAATGGGAAACTGACTTGAAAAACAATAGATACATGTATATGTATAACTGAATCACTTTGCTGTATGCCTGAAACTATCACAATATTGTTTACCAATTATAATCAATATAAAATAACAAGTTTAAAAAAAGAAAAAGAATCAGTGCATGTCCTTAATCAGTGTAAAACCTTGTATAGACTTTTCATGACATCTAGAGTAAAATCTTTGAGGAGTAAAATCCTCCAAGATCTACATAATAATGGCCTCTGAATATGTCTCCAGATTTATCTATATTCATTCTCTCAGTGGTTGATGACATAATATTCACATTGACGTATTTTCTGTCCCTTGTACATCCTAAGGTCTTTTCCATCTCAGAGCATATGGGCTGGTGGATTTTTCTTCTTGGACCATCTTCTTCTTCCTGTATTTTTGCATAGCTACCTGCTTATTATTCAGGACTCAATGCAAATATTACCTCTCTATCAAACATCTTCCTTTATCACTCTAGGGGTTCTCTCTCAATCAGATGTTATCAAGTGATTCTTTTTTATGTTTTTTTTTTAATTGATATAATCAGTTCCTGAAATTAGCTTTGTTATTCTTCTATGTGTTATCACTCTTTTTACCATTACACTCCTCTTTAAAATGTAAGTTCCTATAAATATTAGACACTGTATTCCCAGGACCTGTAAATGCATCTGGCAAATAATAAACACTAAATACATTTTGACTGACAAAGAGTCATGTTAATTCTTTATCTCGCATTTTTGCATGTGCTCTGCTACCACTTGAGTGTGTTTTTAAGATAGTATCTCACTGTCTTGATTTTGGTCCTTTGCCCTGGCCAGTTGATCCAATTTCATATATGAATCTCTTACCCTTTATCTATTGCCTTTTTTTATTAGCTCTACTTCTTAGTTTTATAAACAAATACATTCTGTTTTCTAGCATATATTTGTTTCAAGTGTTTTGTTGAAGCATTTATATATAAAATGGAGCTATAAAATGACAACCACTAAGAAAAGGCTAAAGGGTCTATTTTGTAATTTTAAAGGACTCAAAATGAGAATTTTCTCTCCACCTTATTCTTGTTTTTTTGGCAAAAAGTAACAGGCTTTTAACCTGTGAGTCAGTTTCCTCGTAAATCAATTGGAGATTGCCATATTTAGTTTGAAAGGCTGCTTTGAAGTTCAGTAAAATATAATTTATATAAAGCACTCAGTACAAAATTCGCCATGGAACTTGTATAACAAAAAGAATGAGCTACTTCCTGGCCTGCATGGGCTAAGGGAAAGGTGAGCCCAGTATAGGCAAGGGACAAAGAAAGGCCTCATACCCTTGAGCATATTACTTTATATATTTCAGTTTTATAATTCCATCTGAATTACCAAATTACCTTTTAGCATTTTATGACCCTTTCTTCTGAAATAAGGGGCCTGATCAGACAATCTAAGTTCCTCTAACTCTAGACTCTCTCATCAGATTAAAGAAATTCATAAGGGAGACTGAGAGAAGGGAGATATTTTGTCTCAGACCACAAGAGTCCAGTTTTCTACCTCTAGTTTCATTTATACTCAAGGATATTTACATCATATATCTCAGCCCTGGATTACTGGCTTGTTGTCCACATCAAGTCACTGACTACGGCTACTTTAAAAGAAGTGGATTATAAGGGAAGAAAAGGCTGCGCAAGATGGGATAATATTGAGCTTGGACCCTTCAAGAGGAAGGCAGGGTAGTCATAGAAGGAAATTGTAAAGGAATGCTTCAGAGAACCAGAGGTCTCAAGAAATATGTTAAAGGAATCTAGGAGATAGCAGAGACTCTTTGACTTCTAAGAGGGGGTTATTTTTTACTTTTTGTTTTTGTTCAGAACCTTCATCTTGTTTATCAGCCTTGGGATGTGGAGAAGAGTAACACAAATGGAGCCAGAATACATGGCCTTAAGATTGAACCTTACCACTGTTCAGCTGCGTGGCCTTCCCCAGCTGTCATTTAAATCTCCAAGTGTCAGTTTCATCATTTGTAATAATTGATATATTTTCTAGCTCATAAATCCTACTTCAGATAGATGGCCAGATACATTTTAAATAAAGTGAAACAATTTATCAACGTTTCCCAATCTTTCCTAATAATAAGAATTATCTGGAATTTTGGTCAAACATGCAGATTACAAAGATTTACCTGAGAAAGTCTGATGTAATAGATTCTGTGTGGGGACCATAATTTGTGATTTTAACAAATAATCGTGTGTTTTTTTGTTTTTTTTTTTCTTCTGACGAATTTGGAAGACACTGAAAGGATGGTGCTGTTCATGTTAATGGTAGATTACTCAAGATGGTGAGAGCTGAGGAGTCCTGGTGAACAAGCCACTCCAAGACAAGGGGCTGCCAAGTGTCTCCTCTCTGTATGGTTCCCATTTGTGTGAGGGAGATAAGACAGTAAGCCCCCTACATCTGAACCTGCAAGTTGTGAACTTTGAAAGATGCGAATGTGCGTTCACATGCCCGATCACGTAAGTTAGTTCTCGTGTTTAGTGTACATTGTCCCGTGCGTGCCTCCTCTACAAATGGCTGCACTTTTGTACGCATCCTCTGTCTCCTCTTGCTGCCGATCCTTCAGCTCTACCATCCCCCACCCCCTCTCCCTCCCCCGATCAGTAACTCTTCTTACCTGTTCACTTGATGCCAACCCCTGTATGCTGGCTGTTGTACTATACTATTGTACTTTTCAAGGTACTGTATTGTAAAGTTAAAAATGTTTTCATTATTTTTGTGTTTGTTTTTTATGTATTATTTGCATGAAAATATTATAAATCTATTACAATACAGTACTATATAGCTGATTGCAGTAGTTGTGTACCTAGGCTAACTTCATTGGACTTATGAACAAATTAAACCTACGAATGTGCTCTCAGAACAGAACATGTCCATATATAGGGGATTTACTGTAATGTCTAGTAATACACAGGTATCGTAGTGTCTAGTAATACTACTGTGGGACAGAGATGGGGGTATGTGTTTTGTTTGGTTTTGTCTATTTATCTACCTGCTGCTGCTGCTAAGTCACTTCAGTCGTGTCCGACTCTTAGCGACCCCATGGACTGCAGCCCACCAGGCTCCCCCGTCCCTGGGATTCTCCAGGCAAGAACACTGGAGTGGGTTGCCATTTCCATCACCAATGCACGAAAGTGAAAAGTGAAAGTGAAGTCGCTCAGTCGTATCCGACTCTCAGCAACCCCATGGACTGCAGCCTACCAGGCTCCTCCGTCCACAGGATTTTCTAGGCAAGGGTACTGGAGTGGGGTGCCATTGCCTTCTCCATTTATCTACCTAGCTACCTACTTACCATTATTTATCTGATATCTACTTATTTACTTTTACTGTGCTTTGAGAGCAAATGCAAACTTTACTCTAGAATCATAATTCTGCTAATGATAGACTGACCTATTATCACATTTAAATATAATAAGATTCATATTTAAATATAATAGACATCATATTTAAATAATGGAGAAAGAGAGACAGAAATATAGGGAGAGACAAGAAGAAGAGACGAAGAGCAAGGCATATTATAGTATTATGATGTTGTAATCACACCTGTTTCAAAGTCATAATTAATTACTAATTTAAAGTCAATATTTTCTCATATAACCATTTACAGACATAAAACTACAAAGATATTACTTTATTTTTTCTGTTACTTCTTATTTTTATTTAACTGGAGTATAATTGCTTCATAATATTGTATTCGTTTCTGCTGTACAACATGACTCAGCTATAAGTATGCATATATCCTCTCCCTCACGAGCAAATATTTTACTTTAATTTTGGTTTATCAGGTAGATATTTAAACCCTGGAGATATTAAGTTTATTGGCTTATGTTTGGTTAAGACTGAGTTGATAAGGAAAATTGAGATACTCTTCTCTATACAAACTAGCAGCAAGTTAGCAAGCAAATTGCTTTGAATTTCCAAAGTTCCAAGAGCCACTAAGAGTTTTTGCTCATCCATTCTCTAATTTCAGATGATTCCAGTTACCAAGTAAAACCTATATGATTCATTACCAGCAAGAGACCTGGTGAAATTTAGCAAACTATCTTGAAGTATCAAGAATCTTTTACTATTTCCCTCTAGCACTGAACTTGCCTTTGAGTAAGTATCTAAATGTCAGCAAAAAGAATTCCCAAGGATGTTTTCTAAGTTATGATACATGTATGGGCCTCAAGTCTACAGTTGGTCTTCATATCCATGTGTTCCATATCCATAGACTCAACCGAGGACAGAAAATATTTGAGAACCATTCCAGAAATTTCCAAAAAGCAAAACTGGAATTTACCACACTGTCAACCATCTACATAGCACTTACACTGTATTCGTTCTTACAAGTCACCCAGGAATGATTTAAAGTCTAGGGTAGGATATGTGTAGGTTATATGTAAATGTTATGCCATTTTATATAAGTGACTGGAGCATCCATGGATTTTGGTATCCTTGAAGGAGTCTCAGAACTGATTTTGCTGTGAAGCTTACAGCTGCTTTAAAACACAAAGTCTTAAGAAAATTCTCTTCAAGAAGATATCATACAACTAACTGGGACTTGATGCACTGAAACTCATATGACCCTTCAGATTTCCTAGCTCATGGGTAAAGCATGAGTATCAATTTGACCTTGCACTTGACAGAGTAAGGGATATGGAAGGGACGCTACAGAGGACGCACGGGCTGCCTGCCTTCGTATCAGTAGTGGGTTGAGCCATCTGCTGTGTTTGGAGCCCAGGCAGAGTTTCAGAACCATGGAACACATCCCAGAGGGAGCAAAGTCAATGAGGACTAGTCACTTCACCAAGCCAGCAACTATCTCACCAAATCTTAAACAGATGATTTTGGTTGGCCAGCCTACATATGATAGTATAGGCTCTCATGTGAAAAAAATTTTATCATTAAAACTTCTGCCTATCAGTTGTTTTCCAGATTCCTTCCTAGATTATCTTTCAGCTTTATTTGCTTTCAGCCCACCTACTTGCCTAGTTCTCAGTCTTCCTACTACCTAACCTCTCTTTGAATTTGAGAGTTTAATTCTAAAAGGATATCACCATGTATTCATAAGAAAAAAAAATCTTGTAATGGAATTAGGGCTTGATGAATCTGAAAACATCTTGATACACAATTTGGATTGCATTATAACAAGATCACACAAATGTTATTCATTGCCAGTCTAGCAAAGAGTAGGAGGTATTCTATTTATTCCTACTTAACAAATTTATCTAACATAGTGATTTAAAACAGTGAATATTTATTATCTTGCATTTTCTTTGGGTCAGGAACTCAGGGGTGGCTTAGCTGTGTGATCCTGGCTCTGAATTTTTCACGAGATTGTAAGCCCCCTATATATGAACCTTCAAGTTGTGAACTTCCAAAGATGTGAATGTGCATTCATTCCATCAGCATCAGACTTGAGTGAAATTGCAGGTTGCCCTCCATCTCCTGTTGCTGGCAGTACTTCAGCTCTACCATCTCCCACCTCCTCTCCCTCCTCCAGTCAGTAACTCTTGTTGCCGATTCACTCAGTGCCAGCCCCTGTAGGCCAGCTGTTGTACTGTACTACTGTATTTTCAAGGTACTGTCAGGTTAAAAATGTCTTCTTTTTGTGTTTGCTTATTTGTGTATTATTTGTGTAAAAACTATTATATACTTACTAGAGTACAGTACTATATTGTTGAGTATGTTAGTGGGGTACCTAGGCTACCTTCTCTGGACCTTTGAACAAATTGGACTTTGGAACACACTCTTGGAATAGAATCCGTCCAAATGTAGGGGGCTGCTTGTATTCAAGAATTTAGCCCAGGGTACGGTCGTCTGAAGATTTGACTGGAGTTTGAGAGACTCACCTCCAGGGTGGCTTGTTCACGTGGTGTTGACAGAAGACTCTATTCCTTGACACCTGTGTCTCTCCATAGGTTTGCATGAATGTGTTCACAATATGGTGCCTGGCCTTCCCCAGAGTGCCCCAAGGAAAACTAAGGCAGAAGCCATCATGCCTTTTAAGATCAAGCTTTGGAAGTCTTAAGCTATCATTTCCACAACATCCTCGTGGTTGTGCATGTGGTTTCATTCATTGTGGAAAGTGGCCACACAAGACCATGAGCACCAGGAGGTAAATGTTACTATCATTGGTGTCATCTTGAAGGCTGACTGCCAGAGTGAGGCATTAAGATACATTTGTTAGAGTGATAACAAATCAAATTGCCATGCCCCCAAAAGAAAACTACCTGGATAGGATTTATCCACAATAAAAGGTTGTAAAAGACCTTCTATTTACTTAATTAATCCTCACAATCACTCTTTTGGGGGTAGATTCCCATTTTATAAATGAAGAAGCTTAAATTAAAAAAAAAAGTCATAGTAAATTATTCACTGTTATTCAAGGAGTAAACTGCAAGACTATGTTTTGAACACAATCAGGGCAATGTATCCCATTTGAATTTCTGCAAAATAATATATAACATTCTTTTCATCTTGACTTTCCTGATGGAGCAATATTCATAAGGGCATGCATCCTTATCATTCATATATTTTTACTTCTGCACTGATAAGTCAGACTGCAAATTATGCTTAGTATTCTGCCACCTAGATGTTATCTGCATTGCCCCTTCCTCCCACAATTCCTGTTCCACTGATCCTTCATAAATAAGGCAAACCTGTATCTGAGAATCAGCACTGTGAAGTATTTAATTCTCAAAGTAAAAAAAGTTCTCCTATTTGTCATCAGAAAAACATAGGCTTAAATATCATCATCACAAATGCTTACAGTTCTAGAGCTAATTTGTTTAGCATCCTTCCTGGAAATCTTTAGTCTGAACATCAGTTTTTGTCCTGTAGATGAAAAAGGACATTTTATCTTCTATCCTGCATCTTGGTGGCAGCTTCTGCTCTTCCAGATTCATGTTCCCTTCGGGAACAAATGTGTATAATAACTGCTATTTTCATTCCCACCACACATCTTAGGGCATGGAGCCCTGAAGATATGTTCTGTCTCAGCCTTGATTCATGGCTGCTTTTAATGCCTACAGTTAGCATTTGGTGCACAGGGTTTCAACTCCAGTAAAAACACTGAAAACCACTGCCAAAGAGGTGGGGTGGAAAAGCAAACTCAAACCACAGAGGCTGCTAAACTCATTCTGACCAAAAAATCTAAGATCCATATTGCAGTTTATTTAAGCAGCGGGAATTACAAAGCTTAGAATTTCATGTGCAAGAGTCCATTTCACTGATATTAAAAGACTTAGCTTTCTTCCCACTATAGGAAATCGATCACAACTTTGACTTTGTCCTTGATTCTTTTCTTAGTTTCCTGAACTTCAACTGTGGTGCTAAGTTCTGATGATTTCTTACCCACCAAACACAATTAGGACATCTTCTTTAAAACCTCCAAGATTTGGAAAATGACAAAGAAGTATGCGGCTGCTGAAGGGTCACTGCTACAATGAAGATTTATTGGGGATCTAATGCAAAAGAGACAGTCTCATTCACCAGAATCATCTATGGAGGAAATGCTTCATGTGGTTGGGAGGACAAACGTGAGAGATTTCAGTTAACATCAGAGTTAGAGCAACGCTCCAAAATGTGGATTTGAACAAAAACAAGAGATCCATCTCCAAGCAACCATCTAAGGAACCTGGATCTGGTTAAAGTGCAGGCTGTTAGATGACCTAAAAATATTTTTAATCATCTTAGGTATAATAATGGTTTTGTGTTTGCACAGGAACATGTCCTTATTTTATGAAGACTCATGTTGAAATAAGCGGAATTGAAATGGCCTTACTGTCTGTAATTTGCTTTAAAAGACATCAGCAAATAAAATAGATGATGCAAATATGACACAATGTTAACAATTGTTAAATGTAAGTAATGGATATCTGCGCATTTCATTCTTCCTACTTTTCTATAATAAAAAGGAAAAGAAAAATCGTTGAATGAGGTACAAAAATTGGGGGCAAAGTGAATAGGTCAGGACGGCAGAAGAAAGGGTGAGCTCTGCTATCAGCATTCTACCTTCCCTGTCCTTCCCCGAAGCATCCTTCGGCTGCTATCTAAACAAACGTTGAACAAATACTTAAGAAACACACTTTAAGAGTTATTAAATTATGTGAAGTCTGGACTATTCGGTAATTCTTCACATACCTGTATGTCAGACACTCAATCCTTGGCAGAGAACCAGAACTAAAAAGTAAAGAAGATGAGAAGACATCAACCATACAATGAAAGAAAATGTCCCCTAACATGAGTTTAGGTAGAAAGATTGCATTCCTATATACCCTGAGTATGAGAACTTCAGAATCCAGAAGTCTGGGGCCATTTAAAAATGTTCCCAAGAGCTATTATTGCCTCACTGCATTTTCACGAGGACCATTTTAAGTTTTTTTTTTTTTTAAAAAGTCATTATTCCCAGAATAATTTGTTTAAATGATTAGAAAGTGGAGTGCATTTTTCTAAGGATTTCATGCAAGATGATTCATATTTTTAAACTTGTGGTGATCAAATGTTTCTTATCCTATTTTATCATAGTACAAAATAAATTATATGAATTTGATGATAAACCAAAAAAAACCCTGCTTAGGGGTCATTGCTGAAGAGTTGGCCAACTATTGGACTGGCCAAAATGAAAACCTGAATGAACGGTTTGACCAACCTGATATTTTAAACTCCTATATTCCCTTTCAGAAGTGTAGAGTTTGGGCCTATCCTTAAGGATTTCATATACATTTATGTGCTTCTCTTTTTAAATTTTTTTTACTGTGGTCACTGTCACTTCACTGTTAGGTAATTTAGCATACACATACTGAGAAAAGGCTAACTGTGGAAACATATGGTGTTTCCATGCAGATTAATCTGTATGTGTGAGGGAAAGTAATAAGACTGAAAAGTACTTTTTCCTCTACCATTTCTTTGCACAATTTGCAAGGGAATAAGTGGTCAGCAACAAGGATGACAGAAGAAAATGAGCTAATTAACTGTACAGTTGAGAGTTAGGAGAGATTGCAAAGAGAAGTCAGGAAGGCTCAGGCCAGCTGGATAATTTTATATTGTCATTAGTGATAATAAATGCTTGCTATTCATCAAAAGACTCTTAAATGGCATCAAGAAAGAAGTTCATGATCTTCCCAAACAACCTAAAGGTGTTTAGTTTTCTTTTGTCTTTATGCATGTACATAGTAAAAGCTACTCTGGGTTTTAAAATTCTTTATCAGTGAACAAGTTCAATATTTAATGTGTTAGAAAAAATATGACATAGCTAGTCCTTGCCATAATATTGGTTTAGACTAGTATTTCCTAAAGTGGCTTCAAAGTTGATGGAATTTAAAAATTAAAAGCTGAAACTAAGCATAATCCTTGATTATAGATTATTTAAAACAGACTATTGAAATATTGACCTTGAGTCTGGGTAAGAATAGCTTAATAATATTTTCCTTTATTAATTATGATTTTGAGTCTCTTTCCTCAGCTGTCCCTTGCTATCTCAAATGGAATTTAATATGTGAATATTTGACTAAAGAAAAAACATAAAGCAAGTATATGTCTTCTCATTAATAAAATAAATATTTTTATTCTATTGTGAGGGAGAACATACAAGCACAAATATACAGACCACACTTTGCTGATTCAGTATAAATTTCAGCAGGGACCTGATAGAAAATTTTGATCTGAATTAATTTTATAACATCTACTGAAATGAGAATTTTTTCTTAGACTATTGTATCCATAGAACTGGCTCAACACTTGACAACATTTTTCGTTGAAATAACCCTAGATAAAAATGTGTGGGAATTTTCAGTTCTCATAAGATTAGAAGAGTTAAATAAAAGCAACAATTTCCTTGAGCTAGAGTTCTCACCTTAGGGCATTGTACCTGATTATTTGTGAAATTAGGTTTAAACTTTTTAATCACATATAAAAAGCAAAGGAAAGAAATAAGAAAAGCAATGGTGTCATCTATCTTGCTATGCATGTATCTTCATATACACTATAAACATATTTTTTAAGAGTGAGATGAAATTAGAAAGATGCGGGGAACTATAGAAAATAATCTACCAGATGGCAGGAGCTTAGAGAAGACAAGTTCTCTCACCTTTAGTGGTGAGATTAAATGTGTCAACAAACTCCCAACACATATGCTTTTAAAAATGTAACACCATCTTTAGGTTTTCGAATATAGGGAATAAAATCTTACTGTAATTAAAATGAGAAATAGTCATTCTCCATTTGGATCTGTTCCAGTTCTCACAAGGACAAATTCCTAAACTGCCATTTTCTTTTCCCATTATAGATTCTGGCACCAGGGCAAGATATTAGGATTTTAATGCCTTAATATATTGTATGAAATATACTAGTGTACTTTACTATTCTGACCTTTTGGCACATCATATTTTGATTCGGATGGCCATTCACTCTTTGCTCTCCAGCTCAGGGAGGCCATAAAAAGAGTGAAATGAATGGATTGACTATAGCTAGTCACAATACAGAATACTGAAAAGGTCATTGTATCTCATCCACTGTGCTATTATTCACAGAATATATAAGACCTTAAATATTTGATATCATAGTCTTGTGACAAATCCAAGAAAAAATGGAACCAAAAAGCACTTCTCATGGCACAGTCGCACCATCAGTCAAGAATGAGAAATAGGGGGACTTGCCTGGTGACTCAGTGATCAAGAATCTGCCTGCCAATGCAGGGGATACAGGATCAATCCCTGGTCTGGAAAGATCTCACAACTGCGGGACAAGTAAGCCCATGCGCCATAACTACTGAGCTTGCACTCTAGAGCCCTCAAGTTGCAACTGCTGAGCCCTCACACTGCAGCTCCTGAAGCCTGTGTCCTCTGGAGCCCATGCTCTGCAGCAAGAGAAGCCATCACAATGAGAAGCTTGCACACCACGACTAAAGAGCAACCCCCTCTTGCCGCAACTAGAGAAAGCCCACGCAGCAACAAAGACCCAGCACAACCAAAAATAATGAAATAATAAAGAAATTTTTTTTAGAGAATGAGAAATAGCAGAAGCCTAGTACAAAATATGTCCATGAACACATTCTCAAAAGGAAAAGGAGTTAGAAAGGCAATTTGAAAATGTTAAGCTTGAAACTAACAAAACTTAGGAACTGAGATGTCTGTTAGTATTTTTCAAGAAGGGCTAGGTCATGTTTGCTTATTTGCTGGAGAAGAAATGAGAAAGCTGTACCTTAATAGAAACATAAAGAAATTTACTCAACTTTAGGTCTTAGAATAGAAAGCCCTAAGTGACATTTTAGCTAATAGAAACTTTAAAACATTCCTTTCCACCCATATGTGACATTAAGTAGCCAGAGGAGCCCCAAGTTCCCCATTTATAGGTAGAAACAAGCTCCTAGGTGGTCTATTAATGACCATGTCTTACAGAGCTATGTTTATTGCTGCTGATATTTTGTTAGTTTACATAAAAATTAACCATAAAAAACACTGAGTCAAATTGCAGAGAAATGAAAAAGCAATTAAAGATTAAGATACAGAGCAACAATGAAAGATTTTGGCAAAAAGCTCAGTCTCACTACTAATTGTTTGAACTGCAATTTAAACTACAATTATATCCATTTTCAATTAACAATTACTTAAGCTTAAAGGAAAAAGAAAATACTTAGTTTGTGAGAGTGGAAAAATGGTATTCTAATTTTTGTTAGTAATACAGATTAATTAATTTTACTCAAAATCCATTTTTGCACAAATACATTTAACATTTGCATAGCTTTAATCAGCAATCCAATTTTGGGGTTTCATGCTAAGGAATATATTAGATGTGTACAAGGACTTGTCTTTAAGAATGTTAATCACAATGATATTAATAATAGTAAAAAGCTGAAGACAACAGGAAATTAAATAAATTGATGTACATTTCTGTTTACATCATTTAACTCAAAGAAACTCATAAGGGCTTTAGAACATGGTTGTGATATGTTGTACGTGGAGAAAAGTAAGCAGCAACTTACTGCCTCGCGTATGTCTTCGATTTTGTAAAGTGTGTGTGTATGCATGTATAGTTGTATTTAAAAATCTATTTTTAATTTTAAGTTATTAAGTCTAACTGATTACATGATGGCATAATAGGTGATTTTGTGTGCAGGTAGGGACAAGTATGATAGGATAAACACCAAAATGTCAGCAGTGGTTAATTCTGAGAGATAAAAGTATGATCATGGGTGTGTTTTATATGTATTTGTGTGTGCGTGTATGGTTTTCTGAATTTTCTCAACACTTATGATCAATATGTACTTCTTTAAAAGCTAAAGAAAACACTTATTTTTTTCTTTAAAAGAACAACAGTCAGGATAAATTTATCCAAATGGTGATAAGAAATCAGAAAGGGAGATCTGAAATACGGTGATTCTTCAGAGACACATAGGATGATTTCCTAAGCAAATGGATCACCCCTTTTTTGAATCATCATGTCTTCATCCAGGACTATTTTCTGGGGTTGTAAGATGGTTAAAGAAAGCTGAGCACTGAAGAATTGATGCTTTTGAACTGTGGTGTTGGAGAAGACTCTTGAGAGTCCCTTGGATAGCAAGGAGATCCAACCAGTACATCTTAAGCGAAATCAGTCATGAATATTCATTGGAAGGACTGATGCTGAAATTGAAACTCCAATATTTTGGCCACCTGATGTGAAGAACTGGTTCATTGGAAAAGATCCTGATACTGGGAAAGATTGAACGTGGGAAGAGAAGGGGACGACAGAGGATAAGATGGTTGGATGGCATCACTGACTCAATGGACATAGTTTGAGTAGGCTCCTGGAGTTGGTGATGGACAGGGAGGCCTGGTGTGCTGCAGTCCATGGAGTTGCAAAGACTCAGACATGACTGAGTGACTGAACTGAACTGAACTGAAGATGGGGGAGGTACAAACTGAAAAAATATATTTTTCTTAAGAAGAGGGTAAACTCACTGATTGCTGTAAAGCTAAGATTAATAAATGTGCTCATTCCTTTCAATTGTTTTCAAGAGGAAAAACCAGAAAATATGAAATGGCTCAAATGTGATAGTTTAATGCTTAGCAAAGCACATGATTTATGTCTGATTTAAATCTCCCTTTCAGAAAACTGCATAAACATCACACACAGCAGACCTTTTCCTCTAGAAATAAGCCTTCCATACCTTGCCAAGACTTTCTGGAAATTATCAGAAAATAAGCCTGGACCCCAGAAGCAGGATGGAGGTTTAATTCACATCAGGAGAAAATTTAGTTAGCTACTCATTCTCCGGAGAACTTAGTTTCTGGTGCCTTACAGGAGATGGATTTGGTTAGATAAATTCAATTCTGGTGCTCTTACCAGTGCAGCCGTTTCATTCATTACAAGGCCGTGAACTCAAGAAGAAACAGTCTATCTCTCAGATTCCTTTGAATTATGAAAATAATAGTCCTTTGGGATATGTGATCCCATCTTGGTTTTATTTTGTGGACTACCATGATTCACCCAAAATATCAAAAAGAACTCAGTCCCAGTGACTCTGCTTTACAAAATACGATAGCATTCTTTCCTACATTGCTCTCTATAGTTTTTTTTCTTCCCATCATTTTCTGAAGCTAGCCCTCACAGAAGTTGCTCACATTTAGCATCTCATATGTGTTTGAAATGATCTAGGGTGTCCAGAGGGGCTTCCCAGGTGGTATTAGTGCTAAAAAAAAAAAATCTGCCAATGCAGAGACTGAAGAGATGTGGGTTCAATCCCTGGGTCAGGAAGATCCCCTGGAGGAGGGCACACCAACCCACTCCAGCGTTCTTGTCTGGAGAATCCCATAGACAGAGGAGTCTGGCAGGCTAGAGTTCATAGAGCTGCAGAGAGTTAGACACGACTAAAGCACGACTTAGCATGCACACACATGCCTGATGCTCCAGAAAGGAATGAGTATTTTCAGAGGCAGCAAGACAAAGGAGAGGTTTCTTTAGATTTTCAGGGGGTAGAGGTTCACACACTCCTATATCAGAAGAAATATACCACCTACTTTCTGGCAGTTCCCTGCCATCTGAGAAAGACGACAGTCCCTGCAAAGATTTTCAGCTCCAGAAGGCATAGAAACTACAGAATCACTTGAAAGAAATAAAATGAACTTGAAGCTTTTCAGAATACTCAGTTTGGCCCAGTATCTCCGCTGTCCTTGTTTGGGGGGAGGTGCAGGTTCGTATCAAAGTGAGATTACTGAATCTCTTGTCAGTCTAGCAGAATGGAAGCTTGGAGTCAAATATGATTTGCCTTGATAAAAAAAAAAAAAAAAACTGATATTTCCCATATATACAAATTCACAGTTGCAAATTTACCCTGGCTACAGAAGTCTGAGAAATATATACAACCCTCTTTAACAAAACTCTGAGTGGAAATCATATTCTTTTTGTTTTACTACATACACTTTTCCATACTCCAAAGCAAAATGCTCTTCTGTAACTAATTCTTTTGTATTTGCTGAATTCTTTAGCTTTTTCCTACTCTCTTATGAACTCAATCTTTCAGAGTCACATGACATGTGTATTTCTTCTTTATGGCATGGTTTTTATTGGAGTATAGTTGTTTTATACTTTGTCAGTTTCTGCTGTATGGCAAAGTGAATCAGCCATATGTATAAATATCATCCCCTCTTTTTTGGACTCTTGCATGACACTTTCCTGGCCCTCCTGAGCAGGGTTATTTACTTTTGCTTCTAAGAAGAATTCTACTTGGGAGATCCAATTTGTATAAACAAATGCTAATAATACTGAAGTAGTTCCCTATGAAGATGTGAGTGTTTTCCAGTCAGGACAGAGACCATTTATAACTATCTTATTTCATGAGCACCTACCCTGTAGCAGGTACTATGCTGTCTAGGCACACACACCGACAAAGATCCTTTATCCAGTTTAAAATGTTACCGAATCAATATGAAGTAAAGTAAGATACCCTGAAAATATCACCTAGAGGAATTCTCTCATGTTGCAGATGAGGAAACTGAGTCACAGAAAAAGTCTATTGCTTGAAGCAGTGTTCCTCCTCTTTTAGCTTTTTGCAGAATACCTAGAGCACTAATTGTTAGACACCAATGTTGGAACCATCTGTAGAATTTCCATGCAGTAGTTCTAGGTCCTGAGAATCTGCGTGTGTTACACATTCCCTGCTGAGCTGATGCTGCTGACTGGGGACCGCATAAGGTGGCTCCACACCCAGGTGCTTTGTATAATTATTCATGACAGTATTAGTTATTCATGACGATGACATAAATATATGCAGATAATAAAAAAGACCATTGAAACTGGTTGCTTATTTTTAGAGTTGCATTTAAGAAATAAAAAACCCAAGGAAAAAGGTAAAAAAGATGCTTTTTTAAAGATATCCTTTGGATCAGGGTAAGCTGACCAGTTTGCTTGGTCTGGGGATTAGAGACCAACTTCTTCCACTTTTCTCGGGCCAGGTCCTACTCATATCAACTCAGTATCTTTTTTTTCCTTCTTAGATTTTCCCAAAGCCTTTGCAAAGCCCCCAAGTTTCTATCTACTGACCTGTTGTCTCATGGCTGGAGAGCGAGGCTTAGGTTTCTGAAAGCTTTTTGTCCCCCTACCTTCCAAGCACAGGATTTAGGAAAGCTCTCTGTTTACTTCCTTCTAGCTGGTGTTCTGGGGGGGAAAATACAGCCATGAGAAGGGAGCACGTTTCTAACATTTAAAGACAACCAACACTGGTTTCATTTTCTGTGTATATCAGGGCTGAATGTTAACGTCTGATCACTCCCTGCCAGGCCATATAGCACAAGCTGGTATTTGATGGATCCAGGGAGTCAAAAAGCAATAATGTTTTATACTTACATAAAACCACCTTTTGTTTAATAGGAATAAATAATGTTCCAATCATAATAATGCCAACTCTCTGCACACAGAGCTGTAGCATCTAATGAGATGGGACCTCCGGACGTGAGGCAGGTACAATAGGATGAAGAATGCAACAGAACAGCAGGAAAAAAATAGTTCTAATCCCATGTACAGTTAGAGAGAATTGCTGAAGAAAACATCATATAATTAAACTAATTTTTTCAAGCTTCTTAAAGAAACAGATAAATGGTGTTCTGAAATTAGGAACAGGTGATATGGGTTTTCAAAATAGAATTTTCCAATAGAGTCATTCAGAGTTTTTGAAAGTAAGACAAAACCAAACAGAAAAGCCCAGAATGGAACATTTTAAAAAGGAGAAAAGGTATATAAGCTCCTGTCTCCATGTTTCTACCTTTTCTCCATAATCTCAGTGTGTCCACTTATGGCTCTATTCATGCAGTCGAATGTAATCATTTATACTTCTTGTTGGTTGGTCTTCTTTATAATTGCTTTCCTAGCACTGAGCACTATGTCTGGCAAATAGTATATTCTCAATAAATATTTGTAGAGTTCATATGTTAAACGTTGATTCTTCCCCTGAAACTATCCTACTGGGCTATCTGGCTCTCCGCTTTCTGTAGGCTGTCCATCCAGGCTTCTAACAGTACTGATACATGCAGCAGGCTTCCCAGGGGGCTCAGTGGTAAAGAATCTGCCTTCCAAGCAGGAGACATGGGTTCAATCCCTGGGTCAGGAAGATCCCCTGGAGAAGGAAATTGCAACCCACTCCAGTATTCTTGCTTGGGAATCCCATGGACAGAGGAACCTAGTGGGCTACAGTCTATGGAATGGAAAAAAAGTCAGTCTAAACAACAACAATTATCACAGCAAGTTGGCCACAGTTCGTTGATCTCTTTAGATTAAAATAGAAAGGCTTAAATCTCAATTGTTCCTCAAATTGCTAATTGGTCCAGCTAGTAACTGCAGGAATATACTACCTCTACTGACATGAATGCAAATGGTGATGACTAGAAAGGTCTCTTTTCTTCTCGTTACATTGGCCATCAGGGATGTAGAGCTCAATGTATGGGGGGTGGGAAGATAGATGTATGTTCCAGGGAGGTTTTTCTTTCCCTTGCAGATTAAGTTTGGCCCAAGGGTTGTTTTTAAGCTTATTGAGAGGATGGTGCTTGAATCTGAGGATGGAACAAATCAATGTGTGCACAAAAGAACATCAGACTCCTCTCCCCTCATAAGCGTCTTAGCCACTTGAGAAGGCACTCAGGCTGCTCTTTTCTGAAACCATTCCTCTTGCCATTTCTCACACACCTAACAGCTCTTCCTACAATAATTTTCCTCATCTCAAATTCACAGCCTGTTATTGTCTCATTGTCTTAAACCGAAAATAAACACAGCCGCTTGCAAGGCTGTCTGTACAATATGTTCTTCCACAGCAAGCCTCCCACAGAGCAGATGAATGTTTATGTGTGAGAGTTCACTTTCCACAGGGTGGTATGAATAATATTATCCGAGGATATCGCTACTCCCAAATTTCCTCAGTGTGCTCACTAATATTTTCCCTTCGTGTTTATTTATTTGTATTTATTGAGATGTAAGTACCATAGGAAAAATGCACAGGTAGTACATATTCAGTTTGTTGATTTTTGACAACTGTGTTTGTCGTAAAGTAAACACCCATGACGGAGAAGGCAATGGCACCCCACTCCAGTACTCTTGCCTGGAAAATCCCACTGACGTAGGAGCCTGGTAGGCTGCAGTCCATGGGGTCGCTAAGAGTCGGACACGACTGAGTAACTTCATTTTCACTTATCACTTTCATGCATTGGAGAAGGAAATGGCAACCCACTCCAGTGTTCTTGCCTGGAGAATCCCAGGGACGGGGGAGCCTGGTGGGCTGCTGTCTATGGGGTCACACAGAGTTGGACACAACTGAAGTGACTTAACATAGCATAGCAAACACCCATGAAATGACTACACCAAACAAGCTGTAGAATATTACCATCATCTTCAAAAGACCCTTTGTACCCTCTTTCAGTTAATTAGCCTGTTTTTGAGAGGTCCTTCCCCACCTCCCAGCCAAGAAGCAACCACTTGCTGAAGTCACCATGAATTGACTACAATATAAACAGAATCATACAGTGTCTTCTTTTGTGTCTGAGTTTGATGGCTGAACATAACATTTTCAGATTCATCCATGTTGTATGCATAAGTGGTTATGTTCCATTATTTTGCTTCATAGTATTTTATTCTATGATGATACAGCAATTTGTCAATCCTTTTTTTGTTGGTGGACACTGGGTTTGTTTATAATTTGGAACTATCATAATTAAAGTTTATATACACAATGTTTGTGTATAAAACACGTATGATTTCTTTTGTAATTTCCTGAAAGTTGAATTGCTGGGTCATATGGTGGCTGTTTGTTTATGAGAAACTGAAGAACAATTTCCCAAGTGATTGAATAATTCTGCACCCTCACATGCAATGAGTTGAGATTTTCTGTTTTTTTCATTTTTGGAGGAGGTAAATGAAAAGCTATGACTGTTAGTTGACTTGCATGCGCACGACCTAGGCTTGTTTATTCATTTTCTCAACAATGTCTTTGATGAGAAGAGATTCTTAATTTTGGAGAAGCTGAAATGATCACTTTTTTCTTTTGTGGTTAGTATTTTGTGACTTACCTACAGGATATTTTCCCAGCCTAAGGTCACACAAGTATTCACCTGTGTATTCACAAGTGTTTTCTTTGGGAAGGTTTGTGATTCTAGCTTTTATATTAAACTGGATGATCCATCAAAAGTTAATTATGCCTCAAGTTTCAAGTCCCTTTTTTTCCTTATGAATATGCCATTGTTCTAGCACTGTTGAAAAAGCAGTCATGTCTTTACCTACCATACTTAGTAGCCTGGTTGGAATTAATGAATACTATTAATGAGTTTACCTGGATTCTGTTGTCTGCCTTTGATTAATTTGTCTAATTTATGCTGATACAACACTATTTTGATTACTGTACCCTTTATAATAAGTCATGAAATTGAATAGAAAATCCTCCAACTCCATTTTTTTTAGGAATTGTGTTCCTTTTTGACCAATTTCTAATATGAAGTTTTGGCTGGAACTCCACTAAACCTAAAAATTGTTTTGAGAAGAATGACACTTTTGACAATACTTCTTCTATTGTATGAAATCTTTTATTTTTATCTTTTCATTTATGTAAGACTTCTGTATTTTCTTGTAGCAGTGTTCCACCATTTTCAGTGTGGAGGTCATAAACATTTTTATTATATTTATTTTTTAATTTTTAATTTTATTTTTAATTGGAGGATAATTTCTGTACAATGTTGTGTTGTTTTCTGCTGTACAACAGTGTGAATCAGCTCTAAGTGTACATTTCAAGGTGTTTAATGTTCTTTAATTATATTACAAACAGCATATTTTAAAAATTTCAACTTCAGTTCTGGATCATCAGTGTGTAGAAATATATTTTATTTAATACTGCCTTTGTCTCCTGTTTGCTTGCTAAGTTTCCATATTAGTGCCAGAAAGCGTCTTTGTAATTATTCCATAATGTTTTGCATGTGTACTACAATTTCGTCTGAAAATTAAGGCAATTTTATATCTTTTCAATCTTTAAAACGTTTATTTCTCGTCTTAGTGCACTGGCTAGGGCTTGCCCCACAGGGTTAAATAAAGCCCTCAGAATAGATATCCTTGTCTCATTCTCAGTTTCAAAGAAAAATTGTTAATTGTTTCACCATTGACTATGGTACTAACTGTACATTTCTCGTAGGTATATCTTACAAGGTTAAACAAATTCTCTTCCATTTTTAGTTGGCTGAGAGTTTTATCGTGAATGGTGATTGAATTTGGCCAAATGCTTTTTCTCCACCACTTCTAACGATCACAGTCTCTTTTCTTCTTTTAGTGAATGATTTACATTGCTTAATTTCTAATGTTAAACAAGCATTTCTGTGATATATCTCATAGATTGTGATGTGTTAGCTTTTCAATAATTAATGGATTTTATTTTCTGTTATTTAATAAGGGATATTTATCTCCCATTTTCTTTCCCTCTAATCATGTTATTCTTGACTTATTATATGAGTCAAGAACTGTATCCTCATTCTTTCTCGTATGTTTGTGTATGTTAGTATTACTTCTCACATATATTTCCTAGGATTCAATAAGTGAAGACATCTAGAGTTTTCTTTATCACAAATTTAATGTTTTTATATAGTGTTAAGATTTTTACTTTGCTTTAGTTTTGGTTAGTTAAAATTTCCAAGGTACCTGTTCATTGTACTTAAGGTTTCAAATTTATTGGCAAGAAATTTATAAGTCCCCACATCACATGTTTAATACCCATAGTACTTTGTGTAATAGGCTCTTTAATTCACGGTCAGATCAGATCAGATCAGATCAGTCGCTCAGTCGTGTCCGACTCTTTGCGACCCCATGAATCACAGCACGCCAGGCTTCCCTGTTCATCACCAACTCCCGGAGTTCACTCAGACTCACGTCCATCGAGTCAGTGATGTCATCCAACCATCTCATCCTCTGTCGTCTCCTTCTCTTCTTGCCCCCAATCCCTCCCAGCATCAGAGTCTTTTCCAATGAGTCAACTCTTCGCATGAGGTGGCCAAAGTACTGGACTTTCAGCTTTAGCATCAGTCCTTCCAAAGAAATCCCAGGGCTGATCTCCTTCAGATGGACTGGTTGGATCTCCTTGCAGTCCAAGGGACTCTCAAGAGTCTTCTCCAACACCACAGTTCAAAAGCATCAATTCTTTGGTGCTCAGCCTTCTTCACAGTCCAACTCTCACATCCATACATGGCCACAGGAAAAACCATAGCCTTGACTAGATGAACCTTACTTGGCAAAGTAATGTCTCTGCTTTTGAATATGCTATCTAGGTTGGTCATAACTTTCCTTCCAAGGAGTAAGCGTCTTTTAATTTCATGGCTGCAGTCACCATCTGCAATGAATTTGGAGCCCAGAAAAATAAAGTCTGACATTGTTTCCACTGTTTCCCCATCTATTTCCCATGAAGTGATGGGACCGGATGCCACGATCTTCGTTTTCTGAATGTTGAGCTTTAAACCAACTTTTTCACTCTCCACTTT
>NW_011494677.1:4442045-4449341 GCF_000754665.1 Bison bison bison | reverse complement strand
CCCAGACAGCCATTTGGCTTTTTTGCATTTCTTTTCCATGGGGATGGTCTTGATCCCTGTCTCCTGTACAATGTCACGAACCTCGTTCCATAGTTCATCAGGCACTCTATCTATCAGATCTAGGCCCTTAAATCTATTTCTCACTTCCTTAATTTTTATTTTCTTTTTCATTGATCAATGTAATTAGGCCCAAATTTTACTTTGTTGATTTTCTCAATTGTTTGTATATTTTCTATTTCAATTATTTCCATTCATATTATTTTTGTTTTCCACTGTGTTTTTACTATAATTTGTTTTTATTTCTAGATTTCTTTTAAAGTCACATTTCAATGACTTTCTACTTTTATTCTTTAATAATATATGCTCTTAAAGGTAAAAGCTTTCTTCTTGGAGCTCTTTTCACTTCTATCTGCAAACTTCATTGTGCTGTGCTTTCATTTTCATTCCATTTAAAATATAATTTTTGTTAGGGTTTTTTGATCTACGAATCATTCAAAGCTGTTCTTGATCAATATTCAAACATTGGAGAATTCTCCAAATAACTGATTCTTTGAAAAATGTTAAGACTTTTTATGGTCTTGCACTTCATGTTTAATGTTCCACATGTGATATTCATGACTATTCTGAAGCTAATGGGTGCAATCTATGAATATCAACTGGATCTAATTGGTTAGCAGTATATGTTAGTATTACCTACTAACTAAAATATAGAAATATAAATACTCTATATTTTTACTTTTTTGTGTGTGTCTACTTGTTTATATCAATTATGAAAATGATAATGTTAAAACCTCTAAGTACAACTGTGGACTCCCCTATTTCTTTAGCTATGTCACTTTTGCTTTTTCGTTTTTAAAGCTCTATTATTTGGTGTCAATAATTATGATCTCTGTGTCATCTTGATGAATATTCCCCTTAGCATTATAGAAAGTCCCTCTTTCTGTCTGGTAGTATTTTCCATCTTGATTATTTGGTAAGCTTGGAACTTACATTGTACGTGTTTTTTCCACTCTATAATTTAACCTATGTCTTCATATTTCAAGTGTGGTTACTGTAAATAGCATATAATTGGTTTTGCTTTTTTAAATTCAGTCTGTCAATCTTACAATTTTAATGGGAATGATTGGTATCTTAATATTTAATTTAGCTTTGACATAGTTAAATTTATCCACCACCTTGATATTTGTTTTATCTTTATCTCATCTGTTCTTTGTTACTCTTTGATACCTTTCCTTTTATCTTTTTTGATGAAATAAATTTTCTTACGCCACTTGCCCCTTCAATAACATCAACTTTTTAGCCATGTATGCTTTTGTTGCCCCATATGTTACTTCAACATATCTACAAACATTATTTGTTGTTATTATTTTTTGTTTTAAATTTTTAAAGACTTTTCAAATACATTTAAGAATGTCAATACAAGTATTTACCTATGCATCTATGTAATTATCAATGTATCAAAGTATCTATGTGTCTATCAACTTGTGTACATATGTGGTCTGTATGTATCTATCATCTACATGTAGAATGAGAAATGTGTTCTATATTTACTATGTATATGAGACCCCTTCATTACTTCCCAAAGATTCAGACTTCCATCCGCTATTAGTCCCCTTGGGCCTGGAGATTTTCTGCTAGCATTTCTCTCAGTATAGGTCTACTGAAAACAAATCTGTTAGTTATTGACTTTCCAAATATGTTTTCACTTAGCTTTGTTTTTGAAAGAAACTTTTATAGCATATGAAATTTAATATACTGGAAAAATTCTCCAGTATATTAAAGTTGTCATTTATTTTTCTTCTGTCCTCCATTACTTCTGAAAAGGAACTCTAGCAATTATTCATATTTTTGTTCACTATATTTTCACTGTATGTATTTGTTCATTTATTTGTCTTACTGCCTTTTTTCAAATTTCCTTAACTTTGATTTTCTGCGATTTCGAATATGCTGTGACCAAGTGTCTTTGTATCTGTATTTCTTTATATTTGTCCTGCTTCATTTACTTACCTTACTTTGTGGATTGATGTCTTTCAACAATTCTGTAAAATTTTCAGCCATTATCTCTTCAAATATTGCTAGTGCACCATCCTCTCATTTGATATATTTGATGTATTATAATCATTTGATATTGTCCTGATGATTTTTGATGCTCTCTTCTGATTGTTTTATTTTTCTTCTTTTTATGTGTTACTTTGGTTAATTTCTAATGCCTTTCTTTAAGTTTGCTTACTCTTTCTTCTTCCATGTTGAATGTGTTTTAAATACATTAAAGGAATTTTTCATTTCTGATGTATTTTTATATCCTTTTTATTTTTCCACAGCTTTATTCATATATAATTGACATATGATATTGTGTAAGTTTAAGGTGTTTAACATGATTTGATACACGTATATATTGTGAAATGTTACCACAATAAGCTTAATTAACACACGCATCATGTGACAACACATGCATTGCCTCACACGCTACAGTGCCTCCCTATTCAAGAGGAGAGAATGTTTAAGATCTCCTTTCTTAGCAACTTTCAAGTATATAACACAGTATCATTAACTATAGTGCCCATGTTTTATATTTGTGTCCCAGGCCTCATTTATCTTAAAAGTGAAGGCTTGTGTCTTTGATCAACATCTTCCCATTTTCCCCACCCCTCCAGCAACCGTCATTCTACTCTGATTCCATCTGTTTGGCTTTGTTAGATTCCTTGTGTGAGATCATGCAATATGTGTCTTTCTATGTTTGTCGTATTTCACTTACAATAGCATCCTCAAAGTCCATCCGTGTTATCACAACTGATAATATTTGATCCTTTTTCATGGCTTAATAACATTTCATTGCATACATGTGCACTACATTTTATGATTATATCTCCTTAATGGGCATTTAGGTTTTTTCCATGTCTTGGTTTTTATGAATAATGTAGTAATAAATATGGAGATGCAAATAGCTCTTTGAGATCTTTGTTTTGTTTCCTTTGGGTATATATCCAAAAGTGGACCACATAGTAGCTCTCTCTAAATTTTCTGAGAAATCTTCACACTGTTTTCCATAATAGGTGCAACAGCTCACATTGTCACCAATAGAGTCCAAGAGTTCCCTTTCTTCACATCCTCACCAATACTTATCTCTTCTCTTTTTGAGATTGGCATTCTAACAGGTGTGAGATGGTATCTCATTGTGGTGTTGATGTGAATTTCTCTGATGATTGATAGCATCTCAACTTTCTAATGAGGTTAAAAAATGTATGGGCTTTGTAGCTTATTTGGCTTATGGTATAATCTCTTGTGATTTTTTATCCTACAGAGAAGCAGAGATTTTATGTGTAGTTTTTATTTAGGACATACTAAGCCACATTTTTTCCTTTTATCACCTGATTTTAGTTATATTTGGATGAATAACACATCTGTCTTACAAAGATATTTTACGAAACTGTGAATATATTTTATGATCCTGAATGTACACACATTACTTAGTAAACATAGTCAGATAGTCAAGATAATACAAAAACATGTAAATTAAAACAAAAAGATGCCATGAAAATCTGTAAAATTTAAGAGAAGAGGTTTTACTTTTGTGTGGACTAGATGGCTGTTTTAATGTCACAGGCTAAGTTTTAAATAACAGTAGCCAGAATTCTGTGAGTCAATGCCAACATTAAGTTTGGATGACACTGTGGCCAAAGTACCCATTTCCAAAGTGCTCTAGGGTTTCTCATGAAGTCATTTCATGTCTCATCTCTGTCGCATAATTTCTATGAGGTTAGAAGTGGGATGACATTATCAGTTCCTCTTTGCTGCTGAGAAGTAAGAAGTAGTCACAGAAGTGTTTTAGTCCAAGATCATATGAGTTAATCAAAATCAGCAGAAGAAAAAAATCACAGGAGGGCAACTGGCTTGTCTTTGTCCTGTCCTAGTCATTAAACACCTAAATTGTACAAGACAAAATTGTCTATCCAATTTTTAAAGGTCTCTTGAGACAGTGATGTCCTGCCATGGTATTAAATAACCTTTAGATCAAGGATATTAGTTATGTTTGACTAAACACTGACAATCACCCCATGGCCTCAAGACCAAACCTAGGGAACAGAATTAAGCTGAAGGAAATCATCAGCTTCGTATATATTTCAATACCTAAAAACAGTAATGATATACCTACGCTGTCTTTTCTCTTATGTTCAAATCTCCCTAAAATTGGAATTTATTAATGTTTATATGAAATATTCCTTGTGCAAACCACAAGACTATTTATAAAAGCAATATTTACCTTTAATCAAACATTTCGCTGAGTTTAAATATATTATTTAAATTTTACTAAAACTGTATTAAACATATTGTCTGATTTAATTGCTATAAAAATGATATAAGGTAAAAAGAGTTATAGTCTAGGAAATTTGTGTGTAGCAAAACTAGTATATGACATACATTTGTATGACTCCATTGCCTTTGCTGTTTACTCTTTCTGTAATCTCATTCTATCCCTTCAATAATAATTTAACAAAACAAAATTGGGATTAATTCTTTACAAGAGAAAAGGATTCATCATGGGCTTTCCTTTAAATCACAAGCATTTTTGATGGACTTAGAATTTGGCTTCGGAGAAGGCAATGACAACCCACTCCAGTACTCTTGCCTGGAAAATCCCATGGACGGAGGAGCCTGGTGGGCTGCAGTCCATGGGGTCGCTGAGAGTCGGACGTGACTGAGTGACTTCACTTTCACTTTTCACTTTCATGCACTGGAGAAGGAAATGGCAACCCACTCCAGTGTTCTTGCCTGGAGAATCCCAGGGGCAGGGGAGCCTGATGGGCTGCCGTCTATGGGGTTGCACAGAGTTGGACACAACTGAAGCGATTTAGCAGCAGAATTTGGCTTAATTATATATAATTGACCTACATGCTCTTTTTTGAGGAAACATGTATTGTGCAATGTACAATTAATTATACCTCAAATTGCCATCCCTAGTTTTAGTACTTATCTTAAATAAGGTTAAAAAAAAAACAAACTTTGGAACAGAGGCCAGAGTTTTGTTTCCATAAGAGTTAAAAAACAAGTAATTGTCATATTTTAAATTGGGAGATTTCACCCCAAATGAAGAATTTTCAATTTCTCTGGAGAAATCCCAAAAATGCAAAGCTGGCTTGCATTCTCAAATAGCACACGACAAAAGACTTTAGAAAGGGGGTGAATTAGCCCATGCTCCACAGTCCTCTCTGTTCCCAACTGCTCCTTTTTCTTCATTACTTACTTTGTTCTTGAATGCATTGAATTTTCAATCCTTTAGATGCAAGGATACATTGCTCTAACTAAAGAATCGAAATGCTAGCTGTGAGTCACCAAATAAAGGAAGTAGAGTCTTCACTGGCAAAGTGGACACAACCCTCATTTTCAAAGGATGTGATCACAGAACTCTCTGTAATGATAGAAAATTTCTAAATACGTACTGTTCAATATGGTACCCAGTAGCCACTTATGGCCATTGAATAAAAGGTGATGTATTTTCTCATTCAGAAAAACAATTTTCCAGATTATTTGAAAAAACTGTGCCATTTTTCCTGTGTGTGCATTTCTTTTCCCTCCTTGCCTGAAATCAAACACACAATAGTCACTCAAGGATTGTTTGTTAATGAAGTTCTTCCATTCTTCATCCTTCAGCTGCCAGCGCTCAGAACAAGCCTCATTATGGAAAGAAAGATCAATATTACATAATAACTTTCACTAGAAGCTATCAAACAGAATGGCCATCAAATATTTTTGTTCTTTTAAAATTAAGAATCCATCAATATTACCCATTTTCCCCACTGCCATTTGTACACGGTTCATCAAATGTTTATGCAGATGACTTAATTGCAACAGGGAATATTTCTGTGCCATTGACCTTCTCTTGAGCACTCACATTTTTAGCAGGCAAAACAGATAAGCATGATAGATAAAGTTCCTAACGATATTCAACTATTTTCCTTATTTTACAACCTCTAAGGCAATATAGTATTCTATAGCTTAAATATAATTTCATAGACTTGATTTTATGTAGTACTCAGAACAACCATACCAATTTGCATGAGAAAACTGAAGATACACAGTCATAGCTGCTAAGTGACCTGCCTGGGTTCACTTGCTAGTTAGCAGTCAAGTTAAAATTAGAAATCTAGATCTTCTCAGTCTTCCTGACTTTTCACACTGTTTTTCCTTACACAAACAAATAATGCTGTTGCCTCACCATGAAGTTGGGCAATCACCTAGAAGCCTTTATTCCCAATGACAACTGACAGATGTATAAGAATTTTATTTAGCTATTGAGTCCCCATCCAAGTTCTCTGAATACTCATAGCAAGTTGGGTTTGTGAAGCTCCTTTTGTTATTCTATATACTCTGATGCTATAATTAGCTGCACAAGCCCACCAAATCTCAGATTTCTTGTTTTGACTGGAAGTATATCCATTCTAACTGGTAAAGCTGGTTATTTTATTCATATTCCTTTGACAGGTTTGTATCTCTGATACCTAAAGTGTCAGTACCTAAAATACATACCTAAAGTATGTATTTGACAAATCCATTGGCAAGTCAATGTATTTAGCAAATCCACTTTGTTAATGAAAATCTTTCATAAGATGGAGTCTATTATATAGGTTGGGTGGAACATAAATTCTCAGATCTATGTTTTCATCTGATATTAAGCTGGTTAACCTTGCTGAACTTGAGTCTCCATACCAGGAAGAAAAAACATCACTCAATATTTACTCAGTAAATATTTATTGGGTTCTTTCTTGCAAAGAGTTGTACATGACTGAGCAACTAACACTTTTCAATGTGCCAAAGACTGTATGAGCCTTGCAAAGAGGGTAAGAGCAAACTGTGGAAAATTCTTCAGGAGATGGGAATACCAGACCACCTGATCTGCCTCTTGAGAAATTTGTATGCAGGTCAGGAAGCAACAGTTAGAACTGGACATGGAACAACACACTGGCTCCAAATAGGAAAAGGAGTACGTCAAGGCTGTATATTGTCACCCTGTTTATTTAACTTATATGCAGAGTACATCATGAGAAACGCTGGACTGGAAGAAACCCAAGCTGATATCAAGATTGCCGGGAGAAATCTCAATAACCTCAGATATGCAGATGACACCACCCTTATGGCAGAAAGTGAAGAGGAACTCAAAAGCCTCTTGATGAAAGTGAAAGTGGAGAGTGAAAAAGTTGGCTTAAAGCTCAACATTCAGAAAACGAAGATCATGGCATCCGGTCCCACCACTTCATGGGAAATAGATGGGGAAACAGTGGAAACAGTGTCAGATTTTAT
>NW_011494677.1:4430187-4441708 GCF_000754665.1 Bison bison bison | reverse complement strand
GGATTGGAGGCAGGAGGAGAAGGGGACGACAGAGGATGAGATGGCTGGATGGCATCACTTACTCGATGGACGTGAGTCTGAGTAAACTCCGGGAGTTGGTGAGGGACAGGGAGTCCTGGCATGCTGTGATTCATGGGGTTGTAAAGAGTCGGACACGACTGAACGACTGATCTGATCTGATCATTATTTCAAAAATAATGTGTGAAAAGGGACTTCCCTGGTCATCCAGTGACTAAGATTCCATGCTCTCAGTTGAGGGGGCCTGGGTTAGATCCCTGGTCAGGGAACTATCCTACTTGCAACCAGCACCCAGTGCAGCCAAGTAAATAAATATTAACAAAATAATGATAAGACTGTGAGCAAAATCTGTGACTCTTCCATAGCTTGTTGAACAATTGACTCAAAAATGAGACCTAGGACCTGCCTTTCATCAGCTCCCTCTCTGGACAACTCAGCTTCACAGCTGCAGCCACAGCAGAGCCTGGGACACAGCAGAGCAGAGAGGATTCATCATGGTGCTGGTGTATGTTAGTGAGTCACCACAGGGTGTGGAGCAGGCTGATTAGAACCTAGACAGCTTCTGTTTACCGAGAAATATCCTGTTAATCAGCGATGACAAGCGAGCAAACATGGGCAAATGCCAGCTAAAATGGAGTTGGAAGTAGTTTTTTTTTTTTTTTTTTAAGTACGTCTGGTACAGCTTGCCAGAGTGTGGCAGTGGTTCTTTAATTAAACAGGAAGAAATCTTTAGAAATGAAATGGCCTCAGGCAGAGTTAAAGGGAATAGTTTTGTAACAGGTTGTCAGAGGAAGTCTCTGAAAGAAGTAAACCTTATCTTTCATTGCTTCTAAAAAGGATAGCTTTTAAGTAAGTACATTGTCGTGTGTGTGTGTGTGTGTGTGTGTGTGTGTGTGTGTGTGTAGAGGAGAAAGGTATCTCTTGATTAACTGCAAAGAAAAGATCTTTGTTTAATGGCTTAATTACAGGCTCAGTCTCAGGTATGCTTTTTCTGCTCTTTCAGGAAGCTGTTTCTTTTAAAATACCCTCATGACATGGAGACCATGGCATTTATAAGGTACACTCACCATTTATGAATTTTGTGGTACATTTTTCTCCCCTGCAAATGTACTGTGGAGTCCATCATAGGGACTCCCTCAAGGAAAATGACTTTAAAGTATCTTATATTTTAGACTTGTCTTTGGTCATATTTTAGGATAAAACTAGCAGATTCTACCTAGGGAACCACAGTACCTGCTAAATGGAAGGAAGAGGATACACCACCTATTTATTTGTCAGCTTCAAAGGAGTACGTAGATGAATAGGAGTTAACAAAATTCCATGAAGCCTACAGCGGGTTTTTCTTCAACCCATACATTATTTTTTGCTAGGTTTTCAAGCTTGGCTTTATATGAAAAAAAGTAAAAAGGTCAAAGCCATATCTGGGGTCTACATGCTTTCTTTTTTTGTCTACCTTCCCACCCCAATCACTAGCCAAGGGCACTCAGTGAACTTCTGTCTTGTCCACACTGCTGAGATTGCTGCTCTAATAATTCTTATACTCAACTCTACAGACACTCTATAGATGTCCCTGAACTTCTGCTTTCCAACCCGGTGTACTGGGCTTTGGATTAATCTTCATTCAGGAGGCCAGCTTTCCTTTAATTAAGAAGTTGAAAAATGGTATAGATGATCTTATTTGCAGGCAAAAATAGAGATACAGATGTGAGAACAAACATATGGATACCCAGAGGGAAAGTAAGGATGGGATGAATTGGGAGATTGGGATTGACCCATATACCCTATTGATACTAGGTGTAAAGTGGATATCTAATGAGAACATACTGTGTAGCAGAGGGAACTCTACTTAATGCTCTGTGGTGACATATTTTATGTTAATTGGAACTCTTGGATGGGGTTATTCAAGTCTTGGATGTGGTTATTCACTTAATACCTTTGCTGCTGACTCACAAACTGCTCTTTATTTATACCCCAGTCTTCACTGTAGAAACATAAAACCGTATTCTTATCATTTGTTTCAAACTGTCTATTTTCATGAAGTTAATAAACAAACAACAAAAAATAACTCCAGCTTTAGGGCCTAATATTAATAAAGGGTGAACTGCTAAACAACAGCAAAACCCCCCTTTCTAGTAGCAGCAGCTCTGATATCATGAAAATCTGTCTCCTGCTTGACCACCTACCAAGCACTGTCATGCTGATTAACTGAGTGAGCCTCATAGGAACTTGCAGAATGGCAGAACATGCATGAGGGTTCCCATTTTGCAGATGCAGAAAGTCCAACAAGACGAAGCCACTTTCTCATGGCCATACCACTTCCAAGTGACAGAGCTGTTATTTCAGTTCAAGTGTGTGGGCTCTGAAATACCTGGGGTTTCCATGAACTGTATCACCTCTTCCAAAGCTTGAGACTCAGGAGGTACTCTCCTTATCAAGATCACAAGTCATGACATCTCAAATAAAAGATAGTCTTTTTCTTCCAAATATTTCTTTTTCTTTAATATTGTCCTCAGATCTACTTTTTCCTTTGTGCTCTAGCACTGATCACTTTTTAATATATTCTCATGATATTGATGATGTATTTCTGTTGCACTCCTTTCTCCACACTCCTTGAGGATAGGATTGTCTGTGTGTGTGTGTGTGTGTGTGTGTGCACGCACGCACACGTGTGTGGTTGCTTTATTTTGGTTATGGAGTTAAGTCCCCAGAACAAGGCTCAGCAGACTATTGTTTGCAGTTTGTTCTCACTTGACCTCCCAAACCAAGAATTGTTTTTTATATTTTAAAGGGTTGCTAAAAAAACTGAAGAAGAACATGTGGCAGAAATCACGTATGGCTCACAAAACTTAAAATATTTACTGTCTGGCCCCTTACAGAAAAAGTTTGCCAACTCCTGGTCTAGAAATTTGCCCAGCACACTGTAGGTGTGTTCTGTGTATCTGTTGAATGAATGGGGCATGCATGCACCTGGGTTGAAGAGCATCTTCTCCCACGGAACTAATTCCTGGCAATAAGACCCATCCACACGAGAAAACCTGAATGTCTCCAGTCTCTTGCTGTGAGCCATCGGCATCTGGCAAACATGATAGTGTTTTCTGTCCTGTTGTTATTTCCATCTCCAAAGCACAGATGTAGGTTAGGCATCTCAAAATCAGGAGCTATTCATCAGCTAGTGGAGAATATTCATTGTTATTTGGGTTGTCAGTGTAATTAGCTCATCTTTGAGAAGCCTTTGCACCAAGCCTTGTTTGTTATTGGAGACTTTGCCTCATCACCACCATTCACATGCATATTAGTGTTTCAAAGAGTATGTTGCTATTTTGATTTTTCTTAGGAGTTAAGCTGAAATATTCAATGTCTCTCTCTCCCACCACTCACAGCCCTTGAAGAAAAAGCCCCTTGGTCTGCAGGTCGCTAATGGCCAATATTCCATAAAGCCTTTGATAATGTCCCAGATAAGAGTAAAGAGCAGCCAAGCACAAAGCACGCTGTAATAAGGTCACAGAAGCTGTAAATTACCGATTTTCATCCTTAAATATATCATGCAGTGGCCTGAGAGAGTTTCGCTTCATTAAATGCGAGAAGGCGCCACTCAGGCCCATTCTCTCTGGAGATATTAAATGCCAAACGTATGCAATTACACCAAATGATGCTCCCAACTTAAACAGCCCAAGCTTGGTTTTGAAACTGTTATCTCAGTGCCTTACCCATGTTTCACTCGGTCTCCACTGGCCCCTTCCCCGAGCCACTAAACCCTTACAAACAGCACTTGAAATACCAGCCAGGGCCCTGGCACCAGGCTGCTGGCTGCTCTACCCATCTCACTGATGATTCCCACCGGTTTTTAGAATCAAACTCTGCCTCTGTCATTCACAGCAGCCTTTCCTGGCTACATTTTAATTAATTCCGTATGGTACGACGATGATAATTTGGCCCCAAATAAAAGTGAGCTTGAGTTAATGCTGTTATCATTAGAAAGATTTAATGTACAGAGGCAATTAGGAAGTTCTTCTGAAAGTATTGCAGAGTGTGAAGGGAAAAAAAGAAGGAACGGATGCCAAAAACTCATTTGTCATATTAACAAATGTGAGAACGGGAGGCCCTAGATGAGCTTCTCCCCTGGGTCTCCGCCTTGATTGCATCTGCTAGTGAACTTCATTGAACATCAGCATAATCTATGCTTTCATTCTGATATGGTTGGTACTGAGAGCTGACTCACAAAATCCAGAGGCGGCAGAGCGGGAAAGCCTTTTCTCCCTCATCTTGGTGACCAACCTGGATTAAATTGGATGTCTTTTCTCAGTCATGCCATCCTTCTTTGTAATATATTTTCTTTATTTTTATTTTTTTTTCAGTGTGGGATGATCAGAAGCCAGAGTTGTGGTGCCATCTACATTTCGAAGTGTTCTGCCCATTCTGTTGTTGTTGTATCCTTGGTAACTAGTCCACATACCTGGTTACGCTTGTTCCCATTGCTCTTCCCTGGTTCCAAAGCATCCTCTTGACTCTGGGCAGGATTTGTTCACCAGACTGGTCCCAGGGCTGTTTTCTCTCTTAAAACTTCTGGATTATGTGTTCACCCTATGGGATGCTATTACTAATCAGTTGTCCCGGAAAGTGGTCTTAATAGAACCAAGCATTTATAACTGGTAACAATGACTTAGTGCCCTTCCCAGTATGTTTACACCTTAACGCTGAATAATAGAGCCAAGTCAAGTCTTTTCTAAATCTTAGTTTGCCATAGATGCGTCTGGAATTCATGACAGCTTTCAACTGATTTTGATACCTATCTCCAAATGGCTCTTAGGAATATTTGATCTCATCCAGGCTCATGGTTTAATACCTCTGGGACAGACTTTTCTCCTAAACTCTTTATAAATATGTCCATCTGCTGGTTCCAACCTCTCCACTCAGATGACCAAGAGACATCTCACATTCAACATGCCCCAAATGCACCCCTGGTCCTTCTTACCAAATATGTTTCTCTCACAATTTTCCTTACTTCAGTTGATGGAAGTTCATCCTTCTACTTGCTCAAGTCGATTCAGGCAGGAAAGTTACCATCTTTGACTATTTCATTTTTCTTATATTTCACATTCAATGCAATTGCTGGACCTATTTTCTATTGATAGAATCTGACTTTATGTTCTCTTTAGTCTCACCATCTCTCTTACTACTATCTTGGTAGTACAATGCAAACACTTTCCTCTCCTGCATTATAGCCAGAACTCTGAGCTGGTCTTCATGGCCCTGTTTTTTCCCCTTATAATCTCTTTTTAACATGGAAAATGGGTGAAATTTTAAAATGTAAATGGGGAATTTAGAAAAATGGGATAGATGATATTTCTTGCAAATCAGAAATAGAGACACAGCCACAGAGAACAAATGTATGGATACCAAAGGGGAAAGGGGGATAAGATGAATTGCAAAATTGGGATTAACATATATCTGTACACCATTGATACCATGTATAAAGTAGATAACTAATGAAAACCTACTGTATAGCACAGGGAACTCCACTCAGTTCTCTGTGGTGACTGAATGGGAAGGAAATCAAAAAAGAGGAGATACATGTATACATATAGCTGATTCACTTTGCTGCACAGCTGAAACTAACACGGCATTGTAAAGCAACTATACTTTAATAAAAATTAAATAAATAAATAAACTATAAGTTAGATGTTTGTCATTCTTGCCATGGCTCTCCATCTTAGAGTAAAAGTCAAAACACACATAAAAGTTCATAAAAGAACTGTTTCTAACACAACACTGTAAATCAACTCTACTCCAACATAAATTTCAAAAGTTAAAAAAAGAGAGCCAGCACATCTTTACTTGTGTTTCCATCTCTTAGTGCCCCCCTGCTCAGTCCACACGTGCACTTTCACCCTGGCTCCTGTCTTGCGTGTGACCCTTCCATTGGTCTTCTGCTCTATTTCCCTTTGCCTAGAACACTCTTCCTCCATTGCCTGCTTTGCTTCTATCTCACCTTCTCAATGAAGCTTATTCCACAACTCTTAGCCCTTCATCCTGATTCTGATCCTACCTTTTCAATTTTTCCAGGGCACTTATGACTTCTAGCTTGCTATGTAACCTATGGACTGTGTACATTTTCTATTTCTGATCTCTGTCCACTGGCTAGAATGTGACCTCCTTGAGGTTATAGATCTTTATTTGGCTCATTGATATATCCCAAGAACTCAGGAACCCCTCAGTAAATATCAGTGAATGGTATGCAGTGGTTAGGGCTTTGGCGTCAAATCGCCCAACTTAAAATTCCACCACTGCTTTGCACACTTGGTATTTTGTGGTTTCATATTATTTCTCTGATAAAATTATTGATGATATTATGAGAATACCGACCTCCTAGAGCCATTGTTTGGATTATTTGAGATCAGATCAGATCAGTTGCTCAGTCGTGTCCGACTCTTTGCGACCCCATGAATCGCAGCATGCCAGGCCTCCCTGTCCATCACCAACTCCCGGAGTTCACTCAGACTCACATCCATTGAGTAAGTGATGCCATCCAGCCATCTCATCCTCTGTCGTCCCCTTCTCCTCCTGCCTCCAATCCCTCCCAGCATCAGAGTCTTTTCCAATGAGTCAACTCTTCACATGAGGTGGCCAAAGTACTGGACTTTCAGCTTTAGCATCATTCCTTCCAAAGAAATCCCAGGGCTGATCTCCTTCAGAATGGACTGGTTGGATCTCCTTGCAGTCCAAGGGCCTCTCAAGAGTCTTCTCCAACACCACAGTTCAAAAGCATCGATTCTTTGGCGCTCAGCCTTCTTCACAGTCCAACTCTCACATCCATACAGGAAAAACCATAGCCTTGACTAGACGAACCTTTGTTGGCAAAGTAATGTCTCTGCTTTCGAATATGCTATCTAAGGTTGGTCATAACTTTCCTTCCAAGGAGTAAGCGTCTTTTAACTTCATGGCTGCAGTCACCATCTGCAGTGATTTTGGAGCCCAGAAAAATAAAGTCTGACACTGTTTCCACTGTTTCCCCATCTATTTCCCATGAAGTGGTGGGACCAGATACCATGATCTTCGTTTTCTGAATCTTGAGCTTTAAGCCAGCTTTTTCACTCTCCACTTTCACTTTCATCAAGAGATAACACATACAAATTCCTTAGAATTGTACCATACAGACAGTAAGATCTCCAAAAGTCTTATTTGTTACTTATTCTTTGCAATAATCTTATGACATTACTGTCTTATCTACATGTCACAAGTGAGAGAAATCGAAACTTAGCAAGCTTAACAATTTGATGACACACACAATAAGTGGCAGAATTGGGATTCAAATTCAGTTCCAGTTGATAATACATTTAATGTTCAATCTCTCTTTATAGTTTATGATGCTTTTGCAAATGGAATATTATTTTCTAAAGACATCTTATAACTGAAGTTATATAAGGAATCATTGATTTTTAAATAAATATCTTGTATGGCCTAGCAGATGAGCTTTGTCTTTTTAAGACTTATTTGAAATCTTATTTCAAACACATTTAAACTTGTGTCTGATCTTAGTGGATGGCAGAGAAATTTCAGAAAACATTTGGTAATGGAGGTAGCAAACATGGTTAATTCAAGCAGTTTATGCCACTTACGGGAAAGTTTTTAAGACTCATTCTTTATTGTTATATTCACTGTGGACTTGAAATGCACAGTGTTTATAATGTTTAAAGGTATCTTTTAATTCTAAGAGTGTTGTGTTGCTCTCATCAAGAATGCTTAAATTTATCAATTATGTTCCTATATTATTTTAAATAACCTTGGGGAAATAAATGAGCTAATAGTTGAAAATACCTGTTTAATCTTATGATGAAAATGAGCTTGTGAATTACCTGCACCATACCAACAATACTCACTCGAGGTGTGCCTAATGTCTAGGATGCTTTTATGGAAGCAGTTTTAAACTTAACATGCCAGGGGAGGCAGCTGGCTGCCTTAATCAATCCTTTTCCCACCTGAAACCAAAGCTTCAAGCACCTGATTAAAGGGCTGCTCTTCTAGAGGCTCATAGGACCACACTGTATTCTATTTTCTCCTTCCGGGGACCCCACCCTCCAGGATCTAATGCCTGATGGTCTGAGGTTGGAGCTGATGAAATAATAATAGAAATAAATTTCATGATAAATGTGATGCGCTTGAATCATCCCAATTCTCCCCCTCCCCATCCCTGGCAAAACTGTCTTCCCCAAAATCGGTCTCTGGTGCTAAAAAGTTGGGGGCGGCTGTTTTTGCATATTCATTCTTTATGACTTGTCATCTATCTTTCTCCTTCTGCAAAGCCTATCTGTTGTTTCCAAGTACCTGTTGCCCAATTTGGTGACAAAGGAGGTGGTATCATCTTCTCATTGACACCAGGGGTAGCGATGGAACTTGAACCAAGGAAGGAAGTATGAACAGGATGACCCATTCCATGTGTGAACCGAAACTTTGAAAGCAATAGCAGTGTTCTACCATCTCTCTTCCTTCTATCCCCATATATGGGCTTCCCTTTCAGCCCTAGTCTAAGAATAAAGAAGAGTAGAGTCACCCACGATTGGATTTAAACTTTGTTTACCTTGGGGAGAGGGTAGTGCGTAATGGAGAAGAGAAGGAAACAAATACTTGCGATGAAGTATTCATATGTCTGCCATGTATGAATGAGTTCTATTCCAAGAGCATGTTCATAAGTTCAATTTGTAAGTCAAAAAAATTAGCCAAGGTACCCAGATAACACCATTGGCTATGTAGTACTGCACTGTAATAGATTTATAATACTTTTCACACCAATAATACAAAAAAAAAAACCCCACAAAAATATAAAGAAAACATTTTAAATCTTAAACTACAGTATCTTGACAAGTACAATAGTAGAACACAACAGCTGGCACGCAGGGGCTGGCATCCAGTGAACAGCCAAGAAGAGTTACTGACTGGAGGCGGGGAGCGGGGAGTTGGGCGACGGTAGAGCTGAAGGGTCGTCAGCAATAGGAGACGGAGGGCAAGCTGCAATTTCACTCATCCCAGACGTAAGTGGAATGCACATTTGCCTCTTTGAAAGTTCACAACTTTAAGGTTTCTATGTAGAGGACTCACTGTACTTAGAAAATTGTGCTAATTCTCTCAGGTACTGTGGGAAGATTACACATCCCTGATCCATTGGTGTCACGCTTAGTCATGTGATTCGCTAGTGCCATATGTCTTCTCCAGCCAATAAAATGTCAACAGGAGGTCCAAGCCACACCTGAGAAAGTTCTATTGTCTTTCTGCCATAGCCAGAGCAGCACGTCTCAGAGAGATGTTCCATCAGCCTCGGTTCCACAGTGAAGACGAATGGACAGCAGAGATGCACCCAAAGCACATTGGATAAAGCACACATGGTGTAAACTTCTGTGGCTCTGCTATGTTGGGGCTGTTTGTTAACCTTGCAAAAGCTGACTGATGCATCTTCCTTCAAACTCTGATTCTATTTTTCTACCAACAGGGTGGCCGATTTTTTAGAAAATGAACCTGGGGGCATTGCCATACAAAAAAATAAATAAGTTATATGATTAATAATTATACACATATATTTATAACTCAATTGTAAACTAATGTAAAATATTTCTGTATGAAGTTTATAGTATACTTTATTATCTTTATTATTTAATTATCTGTTCTATAAATGCTTTTATTTAAGCAAAACTAACAGGACTTGTTAACAGTGACAATTAGTAGTAATTAATGGTAGGATTAATTAAATGATGCATATGAAAAAATAGAGCAATATTTTATATTTCTTTTTATCCTCTTGTTTAGTTGTGCCTTATTAACTTTTCAGAAATCTTTTACTTGGGTATATAAATTTGTAGGCAATGTGGCTTTATTTCTTAGGATATATAAGTAAAATATACTTCAAAGGTAGAACAATAAGGCTAATTACACAGAAGCTACATATACTTAATTTTAAAAAGAGATATATTTCTTACTGTGCCATACCATAGGGTATTTTTATCTTGTTTCTTTCCTAATGCTCTTTCTTTGATTGGAATTTCCTGCTTTTATGTGATGATGAAACTAAGTACAAACACTTTGACTTGTAGGCTGTTTTGCTCACACCCACTTACATTGAATCTTGCTATCATTTCAATGTCATGACATCAAGCCACATAGATTCTCCACAAAAATATCTGAGCATGGAATATTTGAGATTATACTTACTGTTAACAACAGGTTTCTACACTTGTATAAAATTGTTTTTATCTTTCAAAAAAAACGTGCATTTATTTTGTATCAGTAAGCATGTCTTGGTAAACTAGTTTTTTGCTGATTGTGTCCTGGGCATCTATCAGTTTCATACAGAGGGTGTCCATGTTTAATATGTCACCATTTTTAGACACATTGGATGTCAGCATAAGTTAAACTGTTCTTTCTCAGAAAAAATGGTTTTAAAAGGCAAAGGTAATCTGGACTTGTAAAATCTAAGTTGGATTCCAAAACAGTTAATTGAGAAAGTCCTTCTTAACTTGGGTGCCCTTTGCTGTTTTTGGCTACATCACGCAGCATGTGGGATCTTGGTTCCCCAAACAGGAATTCAACCTGTGCCCCCCACAGTGGAAGCATGGAGACTTAACCACTGGACCACCAGGGAAGTCCCCCTGGTGGCCCTTTTATAATGACATTTTTTGAGTTCTGAAGCAATCTTATTTCCAACAACAAAAAGAGTAATTTCAGAGAATTCTCTGGCATGCCAGTGACTGGGATGGTGTACTTTCACTGCTGAAGGTGCGAGTTTATTCCTGGTCAGGAAATTAAGATTCTGAAAGCCACAGTGTGGCAAAAAAAAAAAAGTAATTTTATCCTAGTATAAGTTTTGGTCTCAACCTATATTTAACAGTGAACATCTCAAATGAACTCAGTTCATCTTTTTCTATGATCTTTATGTCTTTTCCAGAATCACCAAATAATTTTGGAAAACTATACTAAGGTATATAAGTATAAAAATTTATTTTCTACTGTAATTCTTTTCCTCCATTCTCATCCTCAATGCATTTCTACATTAGAGAAGATCATTCTTCTTGGTACACCCTTTAAGAACATGATTTTGTGGAAGGCCAATCTTTTAGCATTATTTCTATGAACAACAATATCCATCTTGTTGCACATGGCTAAGAAGGATCATGGAAAAAGCAAGAGAGTTCCAGAAAAAACATCTATTTCTGCTTTATTGACTATGCCAAAGCCTTTGACTCTGTGGATCACAATAAACTGTGGAAAATTCTGAAAGAGATGGGAATACCAGACCACCTGATCTGCCTCTTGAGAAATTTGTATGCAGGTCAGGAAGCAACAGTTAGAACTGGACATGGAACAACAGACTGGTTCCAAATAGGAAAAGGAGTACGTCAAGGTTGTATATTGTCACCCTGCTTATTTAACTTATATGCAGAGTACATCATGAGAAATGCTGGACTGGAAGAAACACAAGCTGGAATCAAGATTGCTGGGAGAAATATCAATAACCCTG